>NW_020955321.1:597027-645762 GCF_003031625.1 Empidonax traillii | reverse complement strand
AAATGAGTCACACCCGCCTGAAGCCGTTCCCACAGAGCCATGAAGGGCAACCCACTCACGGAAAGCAGTCGGGATCCCTCCACTGGGCGAGAGATTTTAAATAGCCCTTTCCTCCCCTCTACAAGAAAGCCTTTTTCTGAAGGCTGAGCCTGACTGAGCAAACTTAGCAGCAAGATCAAATTTACCAGTCTTCAGAGTTTTAATGGGAAACACTATCAAACTCCGTTGGGCAGCAAATGTGCTTTTCGTGAAGAAAACCTCTTTGTTAAAAATTAACGTGCTGCAAGCATTAGCACAGCGTTTAAAAGACTGGGCTCATTCTGAACACCTTAAAACAAAATATCTACAACATTCCAGAAATAGGTTTCCATTCAGTCAGGAGTTTAACGGTTAAATACCTTTAAAGGTCCAAAGTTTAACGATTCGGACCCTGGAATGACTTTTAAAACTGCCTAATTCTACTAAAGCATGTAATTTTTTTTACAGCAAATGGGCTTTTCTGAAATAAAGCTGCAAATTTCATCTTTCTTATTATGATTTCATGGACTGCTCATAGAATGGAGTTCACTGCACACTTCATGTCTGGGTGTCCCTGAACATGGAGTTCAGTTTATCACCCTCAGAGCTCAGGTTTGAAGCACAGGACAACCCAAGGAATTATTTAACATACACTTCATGTTCTAGGATACAAACAGGGGAGCCAAGGGCTTAAAGCTGCTCACAACTTCCAGCATTTTGATGGAAGAGCCTAAAGTAGTCCCTGGTTTGCTGGATCAAACTCTGATGAAAGGGCAAAGACGTAAAATAAAAAATCAAGCCAAAGGCAGCACTGAAGGCAGTCAGTGGACTTCCCAGTTCATCCTAAAGCTGTTCCATGGAAAACATTAAAAATGTCAGTGCTTTAATTACGTCTCGACTCTGCTTTCAAAAAGGGAAATGATCCGAAACAATTTCAAAATTATCCTTCTATTTTTGAACACAGTCTAAAAGGTGCAAAAGTGAGATTTTTTTTTTCAAAGTGTTGTTTTGCCTTCTGTTTATTTTCTGGGAACTGTCAAATAAACTATTGTGCTTCTCCTCCTTCCCTCAGGCTGTACCTTCCTCTGATCAGCTGCACTGTTTGTAACTCTGTGTAGGGGGAATTTTACCACTGAGATTTGAAACGATTTAGATATTCCAGAACATAAATATTCTAGAAATGTCCTGAGCAATCTGCAAGCACCTACATATAGTAAAGAAGTGCATTTAACACTGACAGTCAGTGCACAGCTAAAGGCAAACAGCCCAAATTCTGAAACACGGGCATTTATGGTTTTTGCTTTAACATCCTCAGGTTCTCTTTCAGTGGTTATGATACAGCTCCAGAAAGTACTGATACCATGATTCCCATGGGACCTGTACATAAGAATCTGCCAACCTTCTTTTAACTGCTGTCTTATTTTCCTCTGGGTTCTTGTTTTCTTTAGGAAAACCCTACAGAATGCTGAACTGTCCCTCAAGCACATTAAAAAGCCAAGGGATGTATCCTCTCCCTGGATCAAACAGTCTCTCCCCTGTAAATATGTTTAACGTTTTAATCCTCCTTTAACACATGAAAAAAATCTGGCAATCTTTTACCCAGGCTGAAGAAAACGTGAATTCTTCCTACTCTGGTGGTGCTGTAAAGGGGAAAATTCCTTCATCCTGTGGCATTTACCCCTGGCAGTGGCTGCAGCAGATAAGGTAACAACCCAAGGTTTGCAAGGGGACTGCCCCACGCTGCGACTTTCAGCTTCGCAAAGGCCACACGGAAGGTTTCATTTGTCTCATTAACTTTCCCACTGTACCAATCAGCAGTTTATTAGACGGTATTTTTTCTCTTTTTAACTTTTACAGTTCATATACCTCGGCAGGAGCCCGGACACGCTGACCCAGGACGCCCCTTCCAGTCCTACATTCCCCCCGAGATTGCAGGAAAACAAAATCCCAAAGGTCCCAAGCGGTATTTTCACAAACTCCAGATGAGATGGAAGCACCAGAATGGAACACAGAACTACAACAAGAACAACCTTCAAGGCAATAGGACAGGCACAAACCACGTTGTGTTGTGTATAAACCACACAAACATTTCCACTTGATTTCCTAAGGAAATGAGGCTCATGCAGCCACGCTGGCTGCCTGTTCCTGCCCGCCCCCAGTGACATCCAAACCCACTGCCCCATTGCAATGCAAGTTGTCAGGGGAGAAGCCAAAGATTTGGAGATAATTATGTTCCTACAGCTCCTGTCGCTGCACAGAGGAAAGAGACCTAAATTAGTGCCCCCAGCTGAGGGAAATCTCCTGGAAGGGGTGGGATCAATGGCTACTTGTCCGGTCAGTACAAACAGCTTATTTCCAGCCTTCCAATCAGCAGATGCAGCAGGAGCTGCCTCTTGCCCTTCTGGCCATGAGTGGGCCTGGGGGTCTCATGAAGGTCCCCAGGAAGTGCAAGGGAGACCAAGGATATTGTTCCACAGAAAAGAGAGCTGCTGCTGCTGCTGCTGGAACAGCTCCTTAGAATTTTCTCACAAAACAAACAGGATAATATCTGATTTTAATTCCCTTGGCTGGACTATCCCTGCTCTGTCAGTTCTTCCACTGGCCTCCAAGGGCTAGGAATCCAGGACACAGGCATTCAGGAATGCTTGGTCATACTGCTGGCTGCATTCTTCATTTGAGATAGAGAAATTTATTACTGGGATCAGGATTCCCCCAGCCCTTCCAGAGCCTCTTCTAGAGAGGGCATGTCTTATTCTCCCAACCTTCCAGTAATTCATTAAACCATTTAATTCCCTGCTGACATGCAAGGTTTACTCTTTCTCACACTAAAGTTAAATCTATCTAATTTTATTCTTTTGCCAGCCTTTGCTTGAGAGTGTCCTTTGGAACCAGTTCATCTTCCACAGTTCCCTTCCTTCCCCCCACACCCCACTGCCTTCCCTCTTTATTCCCAGATCCCAGGCACTAATCCTGCCCTGCTCTGGGGCATTCCAGACACCTGTTAAACTCATGCTAAGTGGAAAGCAAGATGAGAAGACACTCCTTGAAGCTGTGCTGCTGACATGCATCATATGGAAAAACTTTGGGCAAGAGGCTGACTTCAGCACCCTGTGGAGCATTCTAAATCCTGTCGGGGCACTTGGAAAAAAAACAACAAACCAAACCCTAAATATTTTAAATTAATACGTCTGGGTGCAAGAAAAATCACCCTGAAAAAAAGGACTAATGCTCTGAAAAACATCTGACACGGTTTCCAAGCCACCAAGAAAGTCATCTAGGGCAGATAGTGCAGCAACTCGAGATCCGAGCAGGAGAAACAGAAAAACTTCCATCCAAATGTACTTTGAAGTACAATACTTACAGATCCAGCAAGGTCTGACCTTTCAAGTTTACAGCTATTAAGTATTTACACACAGGGAGGAAGAAGAGATTCATTGCTTGTGAGATAAACAGAGCGCTGATGCCAAGCCAGGGAGTCTTTTAAAAGTCAGATCAATTCAGTCAATAAATTAATGACTGTGATGCTTTACACACTTGGGATGGAAAGCTTCCTCCCCTTCCAAGTTATCTGACACTCTGCTGAGGAATTATAACGTGCATAAAGGATTCCTAGAGATTGGGATTTGGAAAAAGATTTACAATTTTGCTCTTCGCTGAAAGAGAGATGTAGTCGTATTTTCAAAGGATTCACCAGCAGCCCTTATTTTTAGCAACTGGTTAACCATTCTGCCAGCAGAGCATTACTCTTAAGAATTAATGAATGAATGGTGGTGTTAAAATAGTTTTCCTCACGAAGCAAAAACGCAACTGCAGTCAGGGCAAGTGAACAAGCACCAAGCACACCATCCCTCCAAAGCCGCTGTTCCAACCGAGCCAGCTGCTGTTCCTGCAGGCAGCCTGGCCTTTGCACGGTTAGGAATTGTGAGAATAGAGCACTTTTTTTTTTTTTTTTTTTTCCTTTTTAATGAGTTATTGATTTTAGGAAATCACTCAAGGCAGAAAATCCATGCGTTAACAGGCCGGTTTCACTCGGCAGGGCACGTTATTTTATGGCACTGCTGAGAAAATTCAATGCATAAAGTCCTTTCAGCTCCTGCAGACAAGACAGATCGATGTGTCCCCGAGACAGGGATCAACTCCTTATGGGAATGACCCATAAGGAAATACCTGAGAGACTCCTCCCTCGCTGGGATTAAGATGTTTACACTTCTGCAGAATGACAAAGACCTGAGATGATGAACTAGAGGCTGACGTGGGCATCCTATGCATTGTACATGGAGTTTTTATAGTTCCAGCAGATTTCCTGGAATAAGGAATTACAAGTCTCAGAAAATAAGAGCTTGTGAGAATGTAAAGGAATATGGTTTTAAACTCAACAACAGACATGTCTTTTAAGGGGAAAAAAAAGGAGAAAAGCAGCAAGATGCCAGAAAATAGATCCCTTAAAATAATTAAAGCACACAAACTGTATTTCCAGTTCAGGAAAGCATTCCCTGCAAAGAATGTACACAATTAATGCACACAATTAATTACATGTTGTCCACAAGGAGGATGGACTTCGGTACGTGTTTAAGTGTGGTCAGAGTCCAGATAGTCAGCCCTCCACGAAATAAACGTGTTCAAATACATTTTAGAGAATATTCCTGAACTTAGGAAATTCAATGGTAACAAAACAACAAAGGAAGGTTTTTTTTTTTGCCTGGGCTCACTTAAGTATAAAAAAAAAGTATAAATTAAAAGCATTAATATAAAGTACTAAAATAAATTCCTACACTGACTATCCTAGGTGCTAAAGGTACTCACTTCCCTGTGACTTGTTAACTGACGAATATTTCCAAGTTAAACATTGATTTTTTTCCCTCTCTTCCTTTCACTCCTGTCTTGAGCAATCTCTCAGACTGGGGGATTACAAAGAGTACATACCTTTCATATTCCCTGGATTTAGGAATCCTGAGGTCTTTGTACAGTAAACCTACAGCAGCCCAGCCAGGGGATATCTTTGGAGAGAGCGTTGAGACTGAAGTAGTTAATGTTAGCAGAGGTGATCTGGTCCAATATCTGGCAGGAAATAGTTTTGCAGAGATAACTGAGTGGAATTCTATGGCATGCAAAATACATATGGTCATATTAGATAATCTTAAGTTTCCTTCTCATCTAAAATCCATTAATTTAGTGAAGTTTCCTCGGTAAATGAAAGAGCAGCTTTTGGCAGGACCCAGATATATTTGCATCTTCACTAAATTTCTGCTGTACCTCTTGAACTCAGTATTTTCCCAACTTTGGACTAACTTCACTGTGATTTACTTCTTTCCATTTCTGAAAGCAATCACAAAAATTAATAAAATAACTACTACATCTTATGAAAAACATTTAAAAAGTAAAATGTCAGCGCAGCAGACAAAGCCCAGAGCAAAAAATCCTCTGAATTTTGGGTCTGCTTTGCTGCTTGCTCCCAAGAGCTGGGTTACTTCATTTTTCTGCCTCAATATTTTCCCTTTTTCTTAAAAGTAAAAGCTGCCTGCTTGCTTTTCCCCCAAGTATATTATAAAAATTAATAAATTCCTATGTTTGTTCTGTTTATGTAGCTGACTCAAATTTAATAAGGCCCTCACCCAGCAAAGCTCCCAAGCATATACTCCACAAAATGTACTGGAAGAACAAGAACCCCTTAAACCTGATTCTCACAATTGGGATTTTTTTTGTTTGGGTTTTTTTTGTTGGTTTTTTTGTTTTGTTTTGTTTTGTTTTAATGTGCACTCACTGAGGTTTCCTGTCCCAGTACATTTAGGGGTGGGCTCTTGTTAAAATGGATTTCCCTTTCTACACCAGCAAGAGCAAACCTGCCCTCCAGCTTGGCTTCTCTGGGCACTGCACCAATAATTGCAGGGAAGAGAAAAGCTTGTTGGAGAGAGACATAAAAGGAGATGAATTGGGCTTTGTGTTTCTTCTTCAAGGAGAAGAGTAATAGAATCATGGAATGATAGAATTGTTTGGGTTGGAAGGGGCCTCAGTGATCATCTCATTCCAACTGCTCTGCCATGGGCAGCGACACCTCCCACTAGACCAGGTTGCCCAGGTTGCCATCCAACCTGGCCTTGGGATGTGTCCAGGGATGGGGCAGCCACCATAAAAAAAAAAAAAAAAAAGAACAAAACCAATATTCTGTGTGGAAGAAAGAAGGATTTAAAAATCCCACCGAAGTCAAAGCCCTTCAGAGAGACAGGGGAGAGATAAGGGAAGCTTAAGCAGCAACTTCCCAGCCAACAGGATCATGTTCCCCTTCCAGAGAGTGTCTGATGCTGGAGCCATGGATGATTTATAGAGCTCAGTTCAGCGAGGCAGGGGAGGCAGACTATTAAATGTGCAGGAGTACTACACTGAGACAGTACAGAAAAAAAATGGAAACATTCTGTTATTAATTGATAGGTGACAACAAGCTGGTATGAGGGTCAAGCTGGTACTATAGTGAAGATGGGGGAAAGAGAGAGGAATAACATTAAAAGATTTAGGAATAACCCAACCAGAACCTGCCAAGAAAAGGGAGCCACTCTATCCGAAGTGAAACTTAGAGGGCAGGGACAGTTCTGACAGATATAAGAGCCAACACACTGATAGAGACCTGTGGCAAAAATACCAGAGTCTGCAAAAACAAGACAGAGTTTGTGAACAAGAGAAGCCTAGACAACATCTGGTGTTTGGGAAAAGATACCAGAACTGCAGTGGCTCCCATCATTTTGGCATTTGCAAACTCCTGAAGGGAGAAATTCCAGCACAAAGTCAATGGCCACTGCATGACAAGTTCCAAAGGGGTCATAGGACACTGGATAACACTGCAGAGGATCAACTGCTTGCTGGGAAAATTGATTGTTGCATTCAGATTGGACAGAAACATGCAAGACAGTTCAATGCCACGAAAAGCAACAGTTGTGCTACTAATGTTGCTATTTGATATCAGAAACTACCACAGAAAGCAGCCCACAAAGAGGTAAAACTCTTCCCTTTACCAGGGCAGTATAAATTCCCTCAAGCACTGGAAGAGCTCAGATACAGAGATCCACTGGGAGGGTGGTGTGGGGTGTGAAGACAATGCTCAAACCATCCAATAATGACCTGAGAGGACAATGGCAGGGAAAAGACACAGGGGCAAACCAACAGTCAAGAACCAGGAAAAGCGGAAGGGGCAAGTTCGAGGTGCCAGACCCAAGATGTGACTGCAAACTTCGATCTGATTTCCCTTGGAAATTTCCCAGGTGGGCACCAGCATGGCCTTGGCAGCTGGAGTGCTGAGGTTTCTGAAGACTCACACAACGCTGAAGTGGCACAGAGCACTCTGAACACTCAAGGGATATTGTTAATCAGTTAAGAGATATTTAGACATAAAAAAAAAAAAAAGAATGCAGTGTGAGGTTAATGTTTTGGAGTAAACTAACATAATTTCTTATGAGCCAAAGTTGGAATTTCATATTAAGACCAGCTTGGTCTGTCAGGCCAAGGAATTTCTGTAGGGCTGGAGGGTTGGATGCTACCCTTGCTTTCTGCATGTTTCTCACTGATGACAGTCCTCTGCCAAAACTTGCAAGGTTGTGCCTATCTCAAGTTCACGGTGAGTGAGGTAAGGCTCTGCTCACTCTGATGTAATCTGAAATAAATGGGATGGACAAGTGATCAGATTAAAGAAGTGGGTCAGATCTGCTGCTGGCGCTGCTCCACTGACGTCAATGGGACTAAGCTGATTTACACCAGCTGAGTATCTGTCCTGCAGGTTTCAATGTATTTAGACAAAATAAATGAAAATGCACACGACAAGATCCCCTTGGAAGATCCCAAGTCCAAAGCCCTCATTCCTAAACAGAGTAAATAAATTACAAGAAAGTGGTTACTGCAGACATCACTCGTCACAAGTCAACAACGAGCAGAATAAAGGTCAGGCCACCCTAAATCTTTAATTGCTCCTTACAATCCTGAGTGAGAGAGAAACTGATAATTCAGCACAAAATCACCTTAACTCTGACCCAAAACAAATATCTCAGCAGTAGCTGTTCCTGGAATGAACAGGTGCTCTCCTTTGCCTCATGAAACATTAACTCCAATCCCCACCAGGCAACTGAGGCCACAAAATACAGTTTAGCTTCTGTCCAGAACTGGGTCATACCTTTAGTGCTGAAGAAAATCAGTGTTTGTGTTCTACAGACAGGAATGCAAACACTTTCTGAAAACAAATCTAAATGCATAGATAAACTTTCAGGTGTTCCTCAGACTTAGGTTCACACCCCCCCCCACACACACACATCCTTATCCTAACTCAAATACAATTTCCTTTGGAAAATGTCTTTACAGTTGCTGTTCTTCCAAATAATACTTTGGAAATATTACAGCCAGACAACATGTGTGCATTGGCAAGAGTTTATGACTTTGTCCCCGATGAGGAAATATTTAGCTGTTGATAGTGTAAAACAACCCTCAGAAGTGGAAAATCAGCCTTATTATAATGAAATTATAAATCATACAACTCTCTGCATCCAGGAAAAACAGGCCATATCCTCAAATTGTTGGAAATCAATGTTGCCCTGCAGAAATGACACAGCTTTGCCACTCACACCAAGTGAGTGTTTGCTTTCGGTGCATTCATCATCCCGAAAAATAAAACATACCCTCAGTTATTTAAGGGTAGTGACCTGGAGAGGTGGAATTTCAGACAGGTTTAGAAATACTTGTTCTCACATATGGCCCCAACCTGTATGTATTCCACTCAAAAGCACTCTGATCTGTGTTTCCAGTTTACTTCACCCTCAGCAATCCCGAGGTGCTTCTGTTCACCCTGCTGAAGTGCAGATGTTTCTGTTGAGGCCTGGGAGGGAGAGGAACAGCTTTATCACAATTTATGAGTCCATCTGAAATCCTGCATTCAAGGAGCAGTCAAACTGACTTGCTGAACAAACAAATTTATTCTGGCATCTCCCAAGCCTCTGCTGCTTAATGTTTCACACAACAAACTTAGGTGGGTTTTCCATACGTAAAATATTTGCAAAGCAGATGAGTTGTTTATATTTACACTGTTGGCTTTTGTTTGTTTGTTTGTTTGTTTGTTTGTTTCCCCTCACAGAAAAATAACTGTTTTCCACTTCTACACTTCAGCGTGAGTTTTGAGGTTTTACTTTCTGCTGTCTCTGGATTCTCCACACCTGCTTTGTGCTAGAGAACAAGGATGCAAACCTGGCCTTGAAGTCTAATCTTTCCTCCTCTACCTGCAGTTATCAAAGCCTTCTTTCCTGCTGTTTTACTGCGCATTAGAAACCCTCCTCTTCCAACATCTACCCTGGGCAGTTGTATGCAGAATAAGCCCTGTGCTGAATCCATGCTGCCAGCATTCCTAAAATGCTCCAGCTAAGCACAGAATGTGACCCATAGCACAGCGGAGGGAAAGTTCAAGCACAAAACGGGATATCCATTCCACAATCGGAATCCCAATAAGTAATTTCCTTTTCCCACTCTTGCACCGCAGATTCTCATCAGATAGGCGTTAACAGGCAGAAACTTGGCCGGGTTTTATTTTTTTATTTTTTTTTTTATAACCCATCAAATTTCTCCGAGCAATCGTACGGATTTCAGGCTCCCCTTTGATCGCTCTCTGCAACAATGACCGCGGGCCTTTGCCTAGGTATGATTCCTCAATCCCAACACTTACAATGGAAGTGCCCCAGCCCACAGAAAGCCTTCTCATTAAAGCCCTAATCTGTTCCACTACATTCTTGCAAGACAGAATTATCCAGCTTTAAAGCATGCCTCAATAGCGAGCCGTAATAAGACTGATAGAAACAGCTTAAGTAATTGGATTGCTATATGGTATTGAATGTCTGACAACAAAAGATATCAATCTCTATTCTGCTACTGAATCTTTGTTCCGGCAATGAATTCATTTAGTAATGCACTTGGAGGCCTGCAGCCCCTGCAGGAGGAATAACAGACCGGGACACAAAAGGCAGGGCCATCTGATGAGCACAGAGAAAGCGACTGTGCCGTTCGGAGAAGTTAATTACAGTGAACAAAAGCACGAGACGATGACTTGTTGACCATTACCATAATCACATTACTATAGTCTTCTTTTATTCCCAGCAGCAGAGGGTCTATTCTTCCTTTCCATTTGGCACTGTGCATCATATTTGTGTTTTGTCACCTGAAGTGTATTGTTGAACAGACCTCCCTCTGAAGAGAGCTGGAAACGTCACGCTGTTTCTCTTACAATCTATCCTTCAGAGGCTGATTTACAAATACTCCAAGTAGATAACTTTTTTTTTTTTTTTTTTAAACTTTGGAAAAAGAGAAGGGCTCCCAAGATTTTCTGCAAGTGAAAATTTGTAAGGATGATTGCCAGTGAAACCTTGTGCTTATGGCACATGACACTTGTATGATTTATGCACGTTATTATAACTCAGAACGATTCCTGACACACACCCATCCCACTTTTGGAGCTAAACTTATCCCACACTTGCATATAAACTAAGAGAGGGGAAATCTGGACCAGATATATTAGGAAGACATTTTTTACAGTGAGGGTGGTGAAACACTGGCACAGTTTGTCCAGGGATGCCCCATCCCTGGAAACATTCCGGGTGAGGTTGGATGGGGCTCTGAGCAGCCTGGGCTGGTTGAAGATGTCCCTGCTCATCACAGGGGGGTTGCAGTAGGTGACCCTTAAAGGTCCCTCCCAACCCAAACCATTCTTTGATTCTGTGATATTTAACAACTTCACAAACCCTGATTTACTCCATAGTAAGGTCCTTCCTAATAACATGTGACAAATACTTTGCTTCAGACAAAAGCAAGTTTTAAGGCCTCTAAAATGGATGACCTGATGGAAATGGCACTGGAACCCAGAGTTTTCCCATCTATCAGACACAGTAACAAACCCTGGGGCTGGGGTACCTTGAATCCAGGGGGCTGGGAGGCATCTGTGCCTGAGAAAACCCCCAGCTTTTGATTCCATATGCCAGGGGATACATTTTTAACTGGTGTGCATCAGCCTAGCACAAAGTTAATATATCTGGTTCCAATAACTCCACACATTTCATACAAAATATAACCAAAATAAAATGTATCTCTTTTTCTTCAAAGTAGCTTAAATGACACAGTGAATTAAATCCCAACCACTTAAAATTGCTCAAATGGTGCTGTGCCAAAAGCTGTGTGAATTTATTTTTTAGCACTACAATCAAGAAGAGCAGCAAGGATTTCCCAGTTTGGAAGACCAGGAGAAATGGGATTTGAAGACCAGAATAGTGTTCACTACGCCCAGAAAGCTCCAGAAAGAAAATCTCCAAGTGCTCTCCAAGAAAAGGAAAAATTTAACAAAAATATGGGAGAACATCAAGATCACCAACTTTCTCTGGTGTTCCAACTAGTGGTCAGGAAAAAACGGGTAAGTAGCAGGAACCTGCCTGAGATCCATCATGGATTCATATACAAATGGCCCAAATTCTCTGCTATTTAACTTAAGTATCATAAATTAGCAGAGGGACTCCCTTTAACCAGCCAGCCAGGGAATGGAGAGTGCTGCCATAGGAGCAACTGAGCTGCCAAGTGCTAATTGAACACTCGAGCCTCTAAAGAAGCTGTAGTGTATCCAAACCCTACCTCACCCAGGCTTGGAACACCTTGGCTCGTCATTCCAGCCCACATCCTGCCTCTGCAGCGAACCATCTGTGCCACAGCTCAGCTCCCAGGGGAAGGCCAGGGAGGTTTGGGAAGCACAGCCCTCCAGACCTCAGCAGACCAGGGTAATTTCTACGTTGCTCGAACGCATCTCCTCCAAACCCATCCTTTTCACACCCCTGAAAAAAAAAAAAAATCCCCTGTGGACCGGCCAAACCCTGAAAAATCTCAGCCAAAGCAGGACATGCTATAGAAAAGCAACTGCCCAGCAGAGCCCTGGGGAACCCGCTGGGTGACCACAGGGAAGTGGAGTGAAAATCACCCATGGCTGACTGGAACTGCTGTCTGTGGTACCGTCTGACACACCACAGCACATTTCCTGTCATACTCAACCCCTATTCCAGCAACATCCCAGCAACACCAGAGAAACAAAACTGCCCGTGTTTCCTGAAGCGTTTGCCCCCTCCAGAATGGCAACGCTCTGCTGAGGGTTGGCTGCAGGACCCCACATTCGGACACGGACACTGAGGGGGCAGTGCAGAATTCCTGGTTAGTTTAACCCGGAGAGGAAGGCAGGCTCTCTGCTCACCAGCCCTCTTCTCTTTCAGCTGGGATTTCAGGAATCACCTCCCCCCCCCAAAAAAAAAAAAAAAGGTTTAGTTTGAGTTGTGACAGCGTCTAAATGCAGGCCTGCTTTTTTAATAGCAGCAGTGCTGGTTTGGAAACACTGAGCAGTGTAGACACTTCCCTGTGCAGGGTAATGATTAAAATCAGCCGCCCTGTAGGCTCTCCAGAAACTTGCTGAAGATTTACTCTTTAAACAAGAGAATGATTTATTTCAACAATTATCTTCAGGAGGGTTAAATTATGTGCTTTCAGGGCCCTCATTCACCACAAAATTAAGAACACTGGGTGCCAGCCCTGGAAGCCCCGTGATTCTTTGAGACTCGGCACTGAGGGAGGCTCATCCCGACCCGGGAGAAGGAGCTGTCTCTTTCCCATGGCCACAAAATGCCATCCCTGACCTTCTGCTTGGCTCCACCATTTGCACAAATCCTTTGGCTTCCCCCCTACTTGACCTCCTGCAAGTTGCAATGGACTTATAAGGCACATGGCTCCCCAGGACCACACCAGGCATGCTCTGGGGCGGTGTCATGACGGGAGAGCCGCTCTGAAAGGACTGACTGACTACAAGCCAGATGCCCCACAGCAATACAGCATTTCCTAAGAGTATCTTGTTTTTAAAATGCTCTAAAAGACCAAAGGTTTTTCAGGGAAGCAGTAGCTTCCAATGAGTGGGAAGTCCCCATTAGGAATGCTGAAAGCTGAGTTTGGTTTTTTTTTAAAGGATAAAATTTAAGGAAGCTTTTCCTGCATCTTACAAGGGAGGGCCCTGCCTTCAGCAAGGCAGTCTGAGAGTTTATTTCTCATCATGTAAAGGTACTTTTTGGCTTTGCTGAACCAGGCTGAAAGCTGAGAGGGAGGGAAGGTGTGGATTTATCTTGCTGATAAATCATCTTTTCCCCTCCAAGAGCTTCAAATCCAAACTTAAATCAAGAGGTGTTTGCATTAAGTAGTTTTGGAAGAAGGACTTGTGTCCTTTCCCCACTGCTGGAGCCCAGATCTCTGCTCCATACAGGAGAACCCTCAAATGCTGATTCTCCTTTTCCATCCCCACTCCATTATTTCTATGTCCCTTGATTTCAGCCTTCCTGGCTTAGCCAAGCCATTGCTTTCTGAGCAGCAGAATTCACTCTATTTCTACTTTGATAGCCTAAAACCTAAAAAATAGGAGCCATGGATGGGATAAGTGTCGTAAAATCTTGTTTAGACAGTTGTTTATAATCTATGGGCATTTAGCATAAATTTTATTACTCCCTTATTACAGCAGTGTCTCACACCCTTGTCCAAAATACTGAACCCACAGGGAGGAGAGAGGAGAGCAGAAACAAGAGGGGCCTGGAGATTGTGCCCAGGAAGCTTAAAGAAATGTCTGGGAAAAATAGCTTGAAAACACATTGATTATCATTCTCACAGAGAATGACATGAGAGTTCCATGCAGAGATGTAGATTGCAGATCAAACACACAGAAAGTGTGACACAGAGCTGTGCCATCTTCAGCCTCTCTCCTAACAACAGGCAAAGGTTCTGCCAATGAAGCAGAAAGATAATATTTAAAAGTGATTTAAGAAAAGTCTCAATATGAATAATTAATCTGTGGAAGTCTCTGCCAGAAAACCATCCAAGAAACCGCAACTGCCGTGTTTCAAAGTGAATTAGTGTTATTTATGACAAGATACAACCACGGGGTTATCGAGCCCTGTGATGCTGATCCAAAAGACTAACAATAAAGAGTGGATATTTTTTCACTCAGGCAAATAATGTATTGCTTTTTAATTTCTTTGCTCCTTTTACTGACCAATACCAACCAATGTTATAAAACTGGCTATCTTATCTGGCATGACACTGGACATGCTTTCCTCCTTATGTCACTGACTTCTCTATATTATTGTGATATTAACAGCATTTTCCCTGTTTAAAATCTGTCCCTTTCAAGCTCGGAGTCGTTAGAAATCTCTTGAATGCAGGACTTGAACTGTGAAAGTGCTGCTTATACAAAAATTACTATGATTACAGCTTTTTGTTGCCAAAAAGCCAGTGACTGTTTTGAGTGAGAACACAGCTCTTGTGCTAACATATCTAAGTGTAAGAGATACTGTGAAGGAACCACACTGCAATCAAAGCAATAGCTGAATTAACAGTTATGTAAAAGCAGCTGTTCCTAATGTTTAGGGATCTTCTTCACAGGCTTTTGAGCTTCTGTAAGTTTGGGGGAAACTGTTCATTTACTTTTTGAAAACCTTGAATTAAAGGCTAATCAGTTTTAACTGTGGTCAAAGTTACCAAATATTTAATAATATGTTTTAGAAAGCCGGGTCCTGATGAAAAACGTGTAAAAATAAAGACCCCACAGGTCCTTTTAGATCAGTTTTCAAGCAATGTTTATCAACACTGCTTGAGTCACCAGAATGAAAGGCCAGCCTTAGAAAACCTTGCACCCAGCGAGGTATTTCAGCAAAAGAACCTCAGACAACTGATGTCTTCTGCTTCATTGAGGAAGTATATATTTCATTTCCTGCCTGGATGGTTTTTGTGTAGGGTCTGGGCTAACTCCTTACTCCTAAGCAGGTTTCTCACTCAACTTGAATTCACTTTATGTCTCTGTGCCAGTTAGCCACTGGATGCAGAGTGCTGACTGAATTTCAGATCTGCTGGCCATTTATCTACCAAGAATGAAGCAGGTCACACATGTAAATTCATTCTGCATTTGGAAGGCGTCACCTTGGGAATAAATTCTGCGAAAATCTTCCTCTAATAATTAGTAAGTTTCCCTTAGCAAAGTTAGGTTGGGTTTGTGATAATCCTCTTTCAACAACCCTCAACAGCCCCCCCACCCCTCCGCCCCTTTTTTTGTTACCTGAAATCCCAAAAACAAAGACCATGTTTGAGTAGAAAAACAGAAGCCACTGTATGGACATACCCTTTTTGGAATGCCAGCTCTGTTTTCCCAGGTCAGGCCTGACAGCTTTTGTATTTTGTATTTTGTCACTGGATGTGGGTAGCTTGAAACAACCTAAAACCAAGCCATGCACAAACTTCTGTGCAGCAACAAATCTTCCCAATCCCTTGCCACCAATGACTGCAGAGCACTCACAGCAACACAGGCACTCTTTTCTCAGGGAAACAACACGCTTAGAATCACAGCAGAGAGAACTGTCAAGTCCTATTTCCCTTCCTAATGGGTTAGCAAACGGGACGGTGGATTTTTCCAAGCATCTAACTTGGGAATTGATAGTGTTTACCCTTGGCTATTATTTTTAAGGAAGCCTACTCTGGCCACAGTACAAACATCCCTTTTGCTGCAGGCTGTCCCTTTGTCTAACAATCCTACACTTGGAGCCTGTTCACTGGCCCAGTGCTCACACACAGAGGGGCTTCCCAGGATCCAGAGCTCAAACTTTCCCTGGTCCCCATTCAGGCTAAAAGTGGCCACGTTAAAAAAAAAAAAAACTTCAAAGAACTGGTGAACAATTCCAGAATCCCAGAGAAATAAAAAAAGTGCTGGAGGAAATCTCTGTTGGTACACAGGGAAAGCATTGTTTTCCACCCACTCCAAGCTATCCCAGTGACAGTCGTCAGAAGAGCAGCATTCCTACAGTCCCCTGCCCTCCACACAAGGAGCAGGCACAGACCAGGGGAAGAGGGGAAGGTGCAATGCATATCCTATGGTCTGACAGTGTCAATGCAGCTTGTGTCCTGTCCTGGAATCTCCAGAGCCCTGGGAACCCTGGGAACTCCAGCAATATGGACCAGGGTGCTTCCAAACGCTGCAGAAGTGAGAGAGGGGGGATGAGAGGTAAGAGCCACATTCAGTTCTATGTAAAGAATTGTGGCTCATAAAGAAGTGTTGCCTTTCCTCTTGTTGGCTGGAGGAAACAAATTCCCTTCTTTCTGCACAAGAAAAGGTTGTTTCCTACCAAAGGTGAGGTACATGCCAGCTGGAGGGGCACATGGAAGGAGCCAGCAGGACAAAGGAGAAAGGCAGAGGTCTGCAGGACCCACAGAAAGGAATACAGCTATCCCCAAAATCCCACTGTTGGACCAAAGACCCTTCTCCCTTCTGCAAGGTCCATCCTCTTGTGCAGAGAATTCTGTGGAGCAAAACCCTGAGGAGTTCAGGAATCACATGCCCATCACTTTATGAAGATGCATTCAGGAAAGGACTGGACAAGTCACTAAGCTAAAGAGTGACTTCACTGCAACAATTACCAAATCCTTACCAATTCAATATTTAAAACTGATCATTGCAGCAACATATATTCACTTAAATATATGTAAAGCAACAAGTTTAAAAATATCTTTCAGTATTAAAAACAGTTCTGAGCTAATTTGTATTATCATATATAACACATTAAACAAATGAATTCCAACTTAACTACTTAATGCTATAAACATTCTGAATTGTTTTGCTCTACGAGTATGAACGAAGCATGAAAGTTAAACTACCTAAATAGTGGAAGTTTAGTCATTGAAAATGCCTGGATGATGTGCTTTAACAGCATTATGGGCAAGTAGTAAAAAAAAAAAAAAAACATGTTTTGCTGCAACTTAGGCAGAGGGAGGCTCAGTGAAACTAGTGAGAGAAGGAAAGTAAGAGATAAGAGGCAAAAGTTGGTATCAGTGAGATCTGATGCTGAGTATGCCCCTTATATGTTACTTTGCAAATACAATGGAGATGCAAAAACAGGCTGGAAAAATTCCTCCGAGGAGAAAAGTCTATAGCCTTATGTACCCCTCTCCAGTATCTTCTTTAGCAATCTTGCCTTTGGTTTCAGTGTAACATGAACAGACCTATCTACTTACAAAAGCTCCCCTCTTCCCACCAGCCTTGTTTGTTATTTTATGTGTTTCTGCATCATTTGCAGAGTTTGCTTTGATCTACATTCCTCCTGGATGTGCAGTTTCCTTTTCGGCTACCAAAAGGAAAACTGTTTGGTTTGAGAATTTGCTTATTTTGAAGCTCTGCTGGCCCAAAATACCTATTTTTAATCCAAATGAACACAGCTCAGTGCTTTCAGCTCTTCAGCACTGGTTGCCTTCCTTTCAGGAAAACCCTCTTTGAACAATAAGTGACCTCTTCATGCTCTAATAAAATGCCCAAACTGTAATTCCAGCTGGCATAAACGAGAGCATTCAGTTTGCTGCAGCTGAGTTGGAATATTGACACTCAGGCATAATCTGATCCTTGAACTGCTTTTATTTTGGCCCCATCCTGAAGTGGTCAGCATTCTATTCTATGTCTGACACCCAACAACATGTACCATGCTGCTCTAAAACATCAGCAGAGCAGGTAATTAAGAATTCTCCCGATATTTCTTTATTACAGACTCAATCTACCTTAATGGCAGAACTCCTGCATCCTCCAAGGGGTGGCTGGGCTTTGGTGTGTTTGTGTGCACGACTGTAAATCCTTCTGCACGGAATGGGTGATGTTGAATGCAAAGCCTGAGCCATTTTAATCCTTCCTCCTTCTCTGAGAAGCACCACAATGCTCCCACATGAGGAACAGTCCATAGACAAAACACAGTTCATAAATAACAGGTAAACAATCTTCAAATGAGAGGAGAAGACGGGACACATCCTTGGATTGACTCTTTGACTGGGAAACAGGATATATTCTTCAAGGACCTCGCAGGAATGGTCCCAGAGGACAATCAGAGATTAGATCTTCTCTTCTACGGGGTTAGGCCACAGGAGTTAACTTGGGAAACAATTCAGATAAACAAAGCACTGGCAAGAGGAAGGACACTGTGAGATTTTGCTCATGTCTTTACCAGGCACAGGCCTTCATGTCAAGCTCCACATTAAGGACTTAGATTCCAATGGTAACAGAGCGTGAACTGCCATCACCAGTATTGGTGAAGTAACCTATGATTCTGGAGGATAATTACCTGTTGTGAGAAGATTCTTACTGAGGCAGCCTAGAATTAGAGTATCCTCATCCACTGACCAAAATGTGCTTAGAGTGTCGCTCAGCAGACGCTCAACTGCTTCTATGAGAGGGCAGAACCTGCAGATTCATGCCCTTCTCATCTGCAACCTGGCCTATTTAATGCAGTCAAAGGCTGATGTGCTCTCTATGATCAATTTTTGTTTTAGGAAAAAATTGGACAGGGAAATTAGTATTTGAGTGCACGTGCACACACAGGCACTGCCACATTTAGAGCTGCACAAGCAGTGGGGGAGAGCGCTCCTATTTTGCAAGAAGGAAAACATTCCTCACAAAAACACAGCTATGGCCACTTCACCAGAGGAAATATTAAGGAAACAGTTATCAAGGATGAGTAGGTGAAACATCTGAGAACAACTGCCCTTTTTCACATAAATAATTACATATATGTAAGGGGGGAAAAAAACAAATACATGGAGCAATGTGTGCGTGTATGTGCAACGTGTGCACCCACCATGGCAAGCAGATATTAATTATGAAGAAGTTTTGGTTAAAGCTTCTTCATATTTACATATATATATGTGTGTAAAATATATGTATATTTTACCCTTATAGAACTTGTAAACTACTCTGTATTCAATCTAAAATAAAGCAAGTGGAAGCTGTTTCCTGCTGAGTGCATGTGGATGAGGCCAGTGCAGATTCTAATGTAAAACATAGTGGTTTTCTCCACACGTTTCTCTCTATCTTTAAAATATAAGGTTTTAATAATAAAGGTACATTAGAACACAGTGATGGTGCTCTATGTGTTTCTGTCTGTGAACCATCTAAGGAAGTGAGAAGATTAAAATAACACAGGAAAGAATTATTACTTGAGGCATCCAAAAAGCAACGCCAATGGACGATCCAGGAAAACACTTGGTTTCTTTTTTTTCCTGTTTCGAAGTATCTAGAAACATATACAAATAGTAAATCTCAGATAAATTAGCTAAAAGCTGGAAAACACCCCGTATCCCAGCTGGCAATGCACTACAAAAGCAGCACGTGAGGGGTTACCCCGAAGCAGGGTCCGCCTCAGCTGTGCTGCCTGCCATCTCCTGCACTGCCAGGACCACAGCTTGCATCCTTAAGACTCGAAACTGATCCACTTCAGTGATTAGGCTGATCCAAGGACACGGACAGGAGAGCAGGATTTAATGGGCAGGCAGGCAGGAAAAGTCTTTTAACACTTTAGAAAACATTGACTTGGTGGAAGGAATTGGCCAGCTCAAGGGATTAGTAATGAGATCCTGAGCCCCTTAGCTCTAGGTCACCACACTGAATCTGGTCCAGGTCAGTAGAAATCAAAAGCTGTTGCTGTTCAGTGGCCTTTGGGAAGTCAGTTGGTGGTCCCACCCCACTTACCTCTGGCAAAATATTTGTACCAAAACTAACAACAGCAGTTGGCAGCACATGAAGGAAAGGTTTAGGACTGGCACAGTACAGGAAAAGTCTGAGCAGAGAAAGATGTCCCAGCAAGCACAGTAGGCTGAGACTCAAGAAAAATGAGAAAACGAGCTCCCTGATCATCTGCAGATTTCCAGTGTGACTTGGGGCGGGAGACAGGATCCTGTTCATGAAAACTTTATTTCCCCGTTGCTGTGATCTTCACAAGGCATTTTATGGCCTAAAAGTCTCTGTAGGGCAAAGCAGTTGCTGAAGTTCAGACCCTCACCTTTAAAATGGAAGTAATTAACTGAAGGGCTGCTGCAGGGAGAGCCTCTGTAAAGGGGTGACAGAAAAGCTAAACGAGAAACCCAGACAGGGGAGAAAACCCTTTCTACCTAAAATCAGGTCCCCTAACTCCAAAAAAAGGCATTTGCTGAGTATGCACAAGGCTCCCATTTGCAAAGCTCTGTGCTTTCATGTGCTCAAAAAGAACAAACTCCCCTTAACAGAAAAAGTACCCCCCAAAATCCCCCACGTTTCCACTGCTGCCCAGCAGAGCAGCATCAAAGAATGCAGCTGCTCCCAGCTTTTATCCCACCTAGGGTGAAATTCTAATGTCTGTGTTGTGCAGGAGGTCAAATAGATTATCATAATAGTCCCTTCTGGCCTTAAAAACTATGAAATTGGAGAGTGAATCGCGCGATTTCGGTCACTATTGAAGCTAGGACGGGAGGCGGCAGAGCCCAGTGATAGGGTGTGATATGGCAGAGTAAATCCAATGTTCTTAGGCCCTGTGAAGCTGGGAGACTGACATTCTGCCTTCTTTGTTGCCCCTTTGGGACACCAAGAGAGATGCAGGTTATTGTAATAATAAGCCCAGTCCACTCTCAATGCATCCCAAGATTATTGCCTCTTACAGGAGTGGGTGCGTGAAGGATTGAGAAACACTAGTTATTTTCAAACTGGATTAAGTCTTTCAAAAGCTAATAGGTTTCCAATGAGCTGTGGTGTTGCTGCTGCAGCTGCTCTAATTTGAGAATAAAAGAATGCAGGCTTTGTGCCTGGGGACCTGTTATTGATCCCAGCAAGAAGGATGGGAAGGAAGGGGGTAGAGGAGGGTTATCCTCCTTTCAGCTGGGGCAGGGGCGTTCTTTTCAAAGTCACATTATCTGCTAGTAACAACAAAACCTAACCCCATGACACGCTGCTCTATACAGGATTGCACTTGTTGAGAACTAAAAGCATTAGAAGGGGAAAAAAAAAAACAACCTCCACTGGCAACCTTGTGCAGCAAACTTCATTGAGGGCCCACGAGACTCAACAGATGGGTCTCGAGACTCCCTCATTAGGAAACGTGCCTGGCCCTTTGCATCTGCTGCCCTGCTCTGCTCTGTGCCACGCACTCATTAGCATCCCAGGCTCACAGATTCCTTAGCACGTGCTTCCAATAAATATTGCAAAGAAAGGAGGGGAGGGAAGCCACTGCTTGGAGCAGAAAGATGAGGGGTCACCCACGAGGCTGGGAAATCCTTACACACACTCACACAGGCACAGCCCCAGAGGAGGGAGGACAATAAAAGGCAGCCAACCACAAACGTGCAGTTAAAGGGACAGGTGTGGAATTGCTTCTATTCAAGTTGTGGCAGATCCTCATTCGTTCCCCTCTGCCACAGTAAATAAAAATCATCATTAAAGATATATAAAACACCCCCCTCAACAATTCAGGGCAACACACAGATTGTGGATCCGCGAGAGTCTGTTTGCTCCTTTCAGACATAAAGCTGATACATGCTGGGTAATGCCACTTACCTTCAAAGAAATTCGTTGGGTTTAAGGGTCCAGTTCTACAGCCAGGCTCTTTTTCTTTCGGGTCTTCACCAAGTTGCCAGAGTGCCACAGATCGGGGACGTCCTTCACCACACGTGGAGCGGTCCATGACTCCCAGCTTGACATCAGGAGCAGTGGAAGAGAAAATCATCTCCAGTGCGTTTGAAAATGCTGTGACACAAACCAGCCGTCAGGGAGGCAGGAATGAATGTAACACCTTCCAGGTTCTGTGGAAAGAGTAAAGACAAACCTTTAATCCAGAGAGGCAGGGTGACAGGGTGTCTTGCTCATAACCCCTAAGAGTAAGGCCCTCTATTTGCCACCTCTCCATGGGGTCCCAAGCCTATTCCTCCTGCACTCCTCATTTGCCCTTGTTTCCACTGCCCTGCTAGAAGCTGCAGGCACTTTTTCCACAGCTGCCTCCAGAGTGGGACTGGGAGAGTCTCAAGTGATTAACTGTGGATGTTGATGCTTAAGCACATCCCTAACCGAACTGAAACTTTTTTGTTCCTCAGTTTAGGCACATTTATGTTTTGGGCTGAATCTGGATTTTAGCAGCTTTAATGTCTCTAAATGTTCCTTCAGGCCCAATGAAGCAACTCCCTCTATATCTCTCCCACAGGAACAAGTAAAATCAAGGCCCAGAATATTAGATCAGCCATGGAATAATGGCAGGCAAAGGCAAGAAGTTATATACTGTACACTCAGATTTAAATGTGCTAATCACTGCTCTCTTCTTTTTAGTCACTTCCTTAGCTAAATGACACCGCTGTGTACTTCAGTCTTGCACCCCCAGGATAGGTTGTGATTGGGAATGTACTGAACACATACTCTCATATGTAATTAACAATGAAAACAATGTGTGTGAAAAAAAGACTTCAGGCATTTTGATGCTGCCATAATGAGAAGATGAAACTCAGTCTGAGCACTTGCTGAAAAAAAAAAAAAAGACTTAAAGCAGCATTTTTGCAGAAAGCTGTGAGGGAAACCCTGCTGGAAATCTGGACCTCTGTTGGAAGCACCCGTTGCCCACTGGAGACAAGGCTCAGCCCAGGTTTCACTGCAGCCTCTTCCAGGACTGACAGGAATAGCTGAGGTTGCTGCTTATCAAAGGAAAGTGTCATCTTGTCTGTGACAGAGGTGCCAGCACTGCTCAGTGTCACAGTCTTTGCACCTACTGGAAGCTACTCCAGCTTGATAAGCTGTACCCCTGCTCAAGACCTTAAACTGCAGTCTCAGCTCTCCCCTGTTTTTAGAAGGCAGGGATTTGAGATCAAATCACTGGTGCACAGGGATGCCACCACCGGGGAGGATAAGTGAAGGGCAGAGCCAGGTTAATGTGGAGGCATCCGAGCCTCGAGGGGTTAACAGAGAAACAACCAGAGAGCAGGTTTTATGTGCATACAAATAAAGGAAACTGAAGGAGAAACAGCACTATTCTCTGGAATGGAGTAAGCTCTCAATTTTAAGCTGTGACAGAAAGCAATAATGTTATGGATTTACTTAATTACAGCTGGATAAAACTTAAAGGCTCTACAATAGATGTGTTTTTTGGCTCTACAACTTTAACTCTTTCGGGGCCTTTACTGGTTCTGACTGCAGTAATTTCTCAGTATCCCAGTCTTTATTATTTTATTGCTCTCAGAGTAGCTTCTCAAAGAGATTTAGTGCCTCACTTTAATTCCTGGGAGCTAATACACAGAAAAACTAAGGTGGGAATTGCTAAGTGATAAAACACACACGCACAATAAACACAACACAGCTTCGAAATTTTAGTTCAAGCAACACACTCCAGGGAAAGAGGGAAGTACTTGTAGCAGCAAACTGGATTTGGGGCTCTGGTCATTAAAGCATCTTCTCCCCTAATCTTTTGTCACATTTGAAAAGCTTGCCCGGAGATACAGCTTTAAGAAACTGCCTGACTTGGACGAAATGGAAGCTTTCATGGAAGTAGCATTGGCTAAACTGTGCTCTTTCTCCTCACCTCTGCCACTTGCTCAACTTTCTCAGCAGAGCTAGTTTTCCCTCCTGCTCCATTTGTGAAATAGCCTACCGTGGGGTGTGGCCTCCCCACAAAACGCTTCCTAATTAGTTTCTAAACATTAAATGATTGTGGAAGCGCAATTCCCATTCCACTCAGGTGATGAAAAGCTTTACAGGAGTTCAGTCTCACTTTGTAATTAGAGAAATTAGCTTTCTAAGTTTAGATCACTCAACTGTGCAAATGGGTTCATCTGCTGGAATGTGTTGCTCCGAAATGCGTGTCAGCCGAGCAGCACGGGCACGGTCCCTATCTCTGCCTCCACGACACTCACCCAAGTGGGGAGGTCAGTCCCGGCGCTGCAGGAGGAAAATGAAGTGTTGTGGGTGTATTGTAGGAAAGGCCTTATCTAAAAGCTCACTCATCCGTGATGGACTGCAGCGATACGTCCTTCTCCTTGCAACAGGGCAGCTTAACTCCCCAGATAAGGGATTATCCGAGTGGATGAAATTTTCACTCTTTCACTCGGTGTGTTTGGAATTATATCTAAAGCTACGCCAAATTGATTTTAATGGGTAATTTCGAGGAGCAAAACCACTTTTAGAAAAATCTACAGAAACAAAGGGCTCCTGTATCCTCTTTGCTGTGAAATGAGGTCGTTGAGCTTTATGAATTCTTTATGACTACGTATTGCACGTGTCAACAGATTCTTTCCTGGTAGCCCTTTACCAGTTTTACTGGAGGCTGATGCAGGATCAGGCCCCCATGATTATGCAACTGTCTTGATGTGGATTAGAGTGGCAAACAGAAGTTTAGTCACTGACTTCAAAATGAGATGGATCGGGTCCCTGAACGAAGAATTTTTCCAGGGGCGCCATTCCAAGCTTACCTTCAGGTATCACAGATCTAAGGAAATCCTGTGGGATTGTTCACAGCCACGACTCAGTGACTCACTGAGCTTTAAAAGGAAATTACAACTTTCCTAGCACAAAGAACTGACTTCACGACACCTGACCCTCGTAAGCCAGGCACTCCCTCTAAAGGCTGTGATCCTCGTCCCACCGAAGTCCTGGGCAGTCTCCCAGTGGCTTCAATGAGCAGCTCTAAATTAAGGAACTGATTCAGGCCCAAAGCAAAGCGGTGCCTGTAATTCTGGACTTTGGCACAACTAGGTGTCCATAACGGCCTCTAACGTGGATGTGATCTAATTATGTCGGAATAGGAAGATTAGCAGGAAGTAACTTTACGCAACGCGAGGAGCTGAGTGCCAGACCCCGAAAAGTTCTTCGCCAGCCACAAAGGAAGACACGTCGGCTCTCCGCACTGGTGGGACGTGCAAGCAGAGCCCTGCAGCAGGAACTTTATGTGCGCCAGTCTCTGGCTACTCCAAGCAGCTCAGTTCAGGCCCCCCCGTGCACACGCAGCAATTTGTACGTTGCCGTATCAGTAATGAAATTAGTGCCTTAAAAACGTGCTCGGGCCGCAGGCACCGCGCTCAGCTGGTTTTCAGTGCTGCTGTGCAGGGGTTTTAAGATCTGCCCTCGAGAGCCCGGTGAAGGAAAGCAAGAGATGGGACTTCAAGGGTGAAATTCTGGACTGCACAAGGTGATTTTACTGCTGACTTCCATGGGGTCAAAATTTGTTCTGCGAGGGAGAGGGTTTGCAACGCGCTTCTGCACGTGACTCACGCTCTGCCTTGCTTTACCTATCAGTAATACTCCCCACCTCAAGACACTGGGAGGCTTAATTCATTAATGCTTGCAAAGCATTTTAAGTTGTTGGACGAGTAATTGTGTTGGAGGGCAGCTACACTGCTGAGTCACAAGCACTGTGGGAACCAGGACTCTGGATTTCCTAAGCACTGGAGTCAAACAGGTGGAGTAACCTGTTACAGAAAGGTCAACTCCAGACCTGCCCTAAAGGTACAGAGCGTACCAGCCAGCAGCAGGGTATTTAAAGGCCCAGAGGAGGAGATGTGTGGCACTTGGGAATGAGTAACATCTAAACAGGCTGCGGAAACTAAACCAACGCTCACTGGAAATAAAAGAGAGGTGCTGGTTCTTGTATCACCAAACTGCAGCCACGTTGTGGGTAAAACACAATGAAGGTTTACCAGCCTAAGAAGAGTTAATTACTCCAGTAAGGAACAACCAATACTGCTGGAACTTGGGGGCTGAATGAGGCTGGAAGGAGCATTTGGCAACCGCACACCTCACAGGCAATGCCAAAATTGCTGGGATGTGATTTTTGAACTCAAATAGGAAGCGATTCTCAGGAGTCAGATGGAAGTCTGAGCAGAGCTCCAAGGTGAGGGGCACAAATGCCACCAGCTTCCCAGCCTGAGGCACTGCAGAATGGGACACCACAGCCAAGAACAGGCACGCACTTTGCTTTTGCCATAGGAAATTAAAACAAAGGATATAAAATTAGGTCAGAAATCTTGTTTTCCTCTGTGCCACTGACTCTGGTGTATAAAGTAGACATTCACACACCTACTGCGTTAGATCAGGGTGGAATAGGAGATCAGGACACAAGAATAGCTGTTCTAGGTCAGACCAAACGTCATGTGGGCCAGGTTCCTGTCTCCAGCGCCTCAGGAAGAAAGGGACAGTGATGCAGCAAGTTCCCAGCACAGTCACCCAACTTCTAGACCAGCAGCCCGGGGACTTCCCAAACCAGAGATGAAGTTAGGGGTGGGGTTTTTAGGGGTTTTCTTTTTTTGTTCAATGCCCTTTGATGTGTGGCTCTTCCTCTGGGAACAAGTCTGAATGGTTTCTGTGCAGACTGTTGGGCTTCTCAGCGCCCCGTGGCAGGGAGTCCCCCAGGTGAAAACCACCTGTCTGTGTGTCTCTGGACCCTGTTCCTAAAAGAATGCCTGAGTCAGACAATCCCCAGCACTCGCCTGGAAGCTGGGACGACTATCTCCAGTGCGGGGAACAGGGACTCTGACGGAGTCTGGGCCAGCACTCCCTTCCCGGGACTGATGAGCTGAGGGATCTTTCCTCCCACCTGGACCCCGGGAAGCCCTCGGCGGTGCGGCCTCGTGTAGAGGAGAGGACAACGAGTCGCACAGTGGCGACTGCCGCCTCGGCTTCTCTCGGGAGAGCCGCTGGCCAGGGCTACCTCAGAGCCTCGGGCCGGCCGTCCCTCCCGTCCCCTCAGGGAGCGCCGGTCCGCTCCCGCGCAGCGCCCCCCGGCCCGGCCCGGCCCGCCTCGCCTCATGGGCACCGCGGGGCGGGAAGGGCGCCCGCCGCCGGCCCAGGGCAGGGGGAGAAGGTTTCACACCGCAAAAAGCGCTCCCGAAATCTTCGTTCTTCCTTCAACCGGCGCCGAGGAGAGGTGGGACGGGCCGCAGCTCCCGGGCGGGCAGGAGCCGCGCGCGTCCCCTCAGCGAGCGGCGGGGCGGGAAAGGCCCGTCAGCCGCGAGCGCCGCCGGGGGCGCGCCCGCCCGGCGCTCCCGGGGCCGCCCCGGAGCGGCTCCTCCCGCTCCAGGTAGCGCTGGGAGCACCTGCGGAGCGGCGCTTCCCGAGGGACGCACCCTCGGGGCAGCCGGGGCGCGCCGTCTCCCTCAGGCGGAGGAGCCGTCGCCCGTAGCTCGCTCCATGCCATGCCGCCCCACGCTGTGCCATCCCTCCGCCTCCTGCCGGTACCTGCCTTCCCCTGACCGTGCCCTGCCATTCCCCTCCTCCTCCTCTTCCTCCTCCCCTCTCTCCCTCCTCCTCCTCTCCCCTCATGCATATGGATGGGCGCATGCGCCCGCCGCCCTGGGCTAGATGAAGCGGAGCGGCGGCGGCGCTCCCAGACGGGCGGGCGGCTGCGGGGCGGTGCGTGTGCTGCATGTGCGTGTGTATGTGTGAGTGTGTGTGCGTGTGTGTCTCGGGGGGGCGAGGGGCTCCGCCGCAAGGAATAAAAGGATTGGGATAATAATCGCAGTAATAAAACAAAAAAAAAAAAAAAAAAAAAAAAAAAAAAAAAGAGAGAGAGAGAAAAGAAAAGGGAAAGAAAAGAGGGGAGGCGAGAGAACAAGGCGGATAAAAGGAGGCCGGGCTGCTTTGCATTGAAGAGCGGGGCGCTATTGAAAGCGCTTGAAAAGCGGCGTTGTCCGGCGCGGGTGCGCCGCGGTATATTAGAGCGGGGCGGCGGCGGCGGCGGCGGCAGCAGCGGCGGCGCCTCCTCCTCCACCTCCTCCTTCTCCTCCTCCCTCCTGGCCCTCCCCGTCCCGTCCCGGAGCGAGCGGCGGCGGCGGCGGCCCTGCAGGCGGGCGGGCGGGCAGCGCGGCGGCGGCGGCGGGCGGCATGCGTGCGCCCCGGCGGGCAGCCGCGGCGGCGTGCTCCATCCTCACCCTCACCCTGCTCCTGGCGCTGCGGGACAAGGTACGTACCTGGGCACACCCGGGAATTCCCGGCGCTTTCCCGGAGTGCTTGCGGGAGACGGGTTTTGGGAAGCCCGGAGAGGCGCTCCTTGCAGAGCCGCTCCGGCCGGAGCGGAGCTGCTGCCCTGTAACTTCTCTCTGCAGGAGTGCGCCTTGCAGCAAGGCTTAATTCCCCGGGAATAAAAAGTGCTATTACTGCGGGTTTTTCTCCCTGAAATTACTTATTTCCCCCCCTTTTTTATCCCTTTTTAATTTCTCTTTTTTTATTATTATTTTTAATGAGCCTAATTGCTGGGGTGACTAATGAGCAGGGTCTGAGTCTCAGCTGGGCAGCTCCGGCTCAGCTGCACCCCGGAGGAGCAGAGGGGTTGCTCGATTGCCTTTCCAGGGTGTGCATTAGCTACATCGTTTTGTTGGGTTTGCCCTCCCGTATGCACTCTTGGCTTGGTTTAGTTTTATTTCCTAACGACTTGGAAGCTTTCCTCCCGCTGGTTTTTTTGGAGTTGGCACTTGAGGTTCTATTTTAGCATTAACGGCGTTATTTAGTTGGGATGATTTATGAGCCCTTCTGATAGGGAAAAGCTTGGAGTGGTTGGCTTTGTTTTATTTTTAATGTTATGCGTGTGCTTCTTGAAAGCACGCCTAAAATTACTTTCTCCTATCTGTAGTGTAGTTTTAGATTGTTTGGAGAAAAAAAGTGAGGTAACTGTTTCTTGTTTCTTTCTTTTTTTGCCTTTTTTTTCCTCCGGTTGTTTCTTGGGATTAACAGGTGACTTTAGCGTCGGGACAGTTCGAGTTGGAGATCTTATCCATGCAAAATGTGAATGGTGAACTGCAAAATGGAAATTGCTGCGATGGCACCCGAAACCCAGGAGATAAAAAATGCACCAGAGATGAGTGTGACACCTACTTTAAAGTTTGCCTGAAGGAGTATCAATCGCGGGTCAGTGTTGGCGGTCCTTGCAGCTTCGGATCCAAATCCACTCCTGTCATCGGAGGGAATACCTTCAATTTAAAGTACAACCGGAATAATGAAAAGAACCGGATCGTTATCCCTTTCAGCTTCGCCTGGCCGGTGAGTTGCGTGGCCTGCTCTGGCTCTGCCTCTGTTGGACGGTGCTCTTTGAGATGTCTTTAGTGTGCTGAGCTCTAACTCCTTGTGCCGGGGGAAGAGGGACCGGGATTGGGGAGGGAGAAGAAGGCATCTTGGCAAGAGCGTCGGGAATCCGCAGCACAGAAATGAGTAAAATGTAGTGGTGTTTTTGTTTTCGTTCCCTGGGGCTCACAATGCACAGCCTGTTAAATTTGAAAGTCAGATGTGCAGTGAGGGGGATCTAAATGGGTCAGGGAAGCAAACCCAGTATCTCTGCACTTTACAGCATGAATAAGTCTCTTGAGATTTAGAAGGTCAGAAGTTCATTTTTTTTCTTTTTTTTCTTAACCAGTGAAGTCTTGGGCTTAAGCCAAAAGAGCAGTGGGTTAGGGGCTGTAGAGGGATCCCGTGTGAAAAGTGTGTGTCATCGCTGGCCTCCTTCCCTGGAGCGTGTTTGGGAAGGCTTCCTGCTTCTCCCAAGGGGAAATCTCCCTGCGCTGCACGGTGTGGATGGGAGCTGCTGTAGCTGCTCTTGGTGAAGTAGCTGCCAGCTTCCCTGGGAAGCTGGCTGTGTTTTGAGGGACTTGCAGACTCCGGGAGGTAAAGATTGAGAAAAGCTTGGCCTTAGCTTTTGGTCCACTTCACTCACTCCTCTCCACAGCACACCTTTCCTGGCTACCTGCCTCTGTGGTCCATGGATTCTGCTTCCCTCTAGTTGTGTGCAAAACTCCGTGGCTCAAGGAGGTGGGACTCTTTGCCAGGCACTTTTCCAGTGTTGTCCACTGTAGTAAACGCTGGTCAGCTCTGCAGAGCAGAGATGGAGGATGGGTGACCCAGTCCTTC
This sequence comes from Empidonax traillii, assembly GCF_003031625.1. NCBI lineage: Eukaryota > Metazoa > Chordata > Aves > Passeriformes > Tyrannidae > Empidonax > Empidonax traillii. Next base: position 616,040 of record NW_020955321.1, on the reverse strand, counting down.
ACTAGCAATCCTGCTTTGGTTTTGGCTGTGAAAAGAACACTCAGACATCAGTGCTGCCTGTTTCTTCTGGGTGCTCAGGGGGCTTGAATCTCTGATGGTCAGCTCTGCAGAGGAGCCCTCAACTCCCTGCGCAGAAAGCAAGGACCATCATTCTGAAATGGCCATCAGCTGGGACAGAGACACATGCAGGCTCTGGGGACATGGGATTTGTGGCCATGGAAGAGTGCCATGGCCTGGGATGGCAGGAGGTGCCCCGTTTTCGTGCCCAGCAGGCGAGCAAAAACTGAGGGTGACTGATCTGGGGAAAGGGGTCCTGTGCACACCGACAGTCTGGCTTTTGAGGTGTCTCCCTGGGATGCTGCAGTGCAAGCACCGAAAGCTCCCAAATTTCTGCTCCTGAAACTTTTAATATTTAGAGATCACCTAGGAAACCAAACTGTTTCCCCCCACACGCCCCTTCTCCAAAGGTGCTGAGCAGACAGTTTCCCACCAACTGCCTTGGGTTATGTTGATGCTCAGCAGTTTTGTAAATCCAGTCATCCTAACCTACATGCCTAAGGTCATTTTTGCGAGGGGAGGAGGGCCCTTCCGTGCACCAGGGGAGGGGTGAATCTTGTTTCCCATCCTCTGCCACTCTCCCTGCTGCCGGGGTGGACTCTCCACTCCCTCCAAAGCATGGCTCTTCCTAGATAAGGGCTGATTGTTGCTGGGAGAGCCTGGACTTTTTTTTTGGGGGGGGGAGGGGGGTGAAGGGATGGAAAAGCCCGCCCCAAAAGCATTCCTGCTCCAGTTGCGGTGTAGACACCCACTTTGTAGTCCTGCCGCCAAGTGCTGCAGGCAGCCATGTGTTCTTCAAGTGTCCTGTGCTGCCTCCTACCTGCCTGCTCTGTCAGTTGTGACTTGTGGAATATCGAGGGCTGAAGAGGCACAAGGGAGAAATTAAGTCTCCGTTTTTAAGGAGATAGTATTACAAAGTACAATAGCAGAGTTAACAAAAGTATTCTCTGTTGGAAGGACAAGTCCTTCCTTTCTTTCTCTTTCTTTTTTTTTTTTTTTCCTGAACATGAAATGAGATAAAACTGTTATCAAATATGCCATCAAAGGGATAAAGGGCTTTGTAAAAATCTGAGGTATTTGAAGCTCTGCCAGTGGCTGTAGTGCTTGTGTTGCAGATTTTCACTTTTTCTGAAAAGTCAGGTATATCAAGGATTTTTTTTTTTTTTTTAACTAACCCCCTTCTCTGCTCCCAGTAATTCGAGTGCCCTGAATGTGAAGATGTGTATATAAAAATGGTGTGAAAACTTAATGTGTTGCTTCCAACAACCCCTCTCTTCATAGGGCTGGGAAGGGAAATCTGTGTGTAGAGGGTGGGTTTTGGGGGGGTGGAAACCCTGGGAGAAGTTTCCTAAGCTTGTCTGCATCTCAGTAAAAGAAATGCTTCTATTGTCCTGCTGAATCTAATTCAGCACTGGAATCCTGGAGCAGCAGCAGCAAAACGCCAATGCAGCCTTTGAAATGTGTAAAACTCGACAAGTTCAGACACTCTATTCTAAAAATTCCAGCCTTATGAACCGAACTCTTGCTTATTCCCATGCAGAAATGCACTTTTTGAGACTCTGATGAGAATCTGTTTGCAATTATCAAGCCTGCCTTCCCAGCTTTAGCTTCCAAGGGACACAGCTTTTATGCTGGCCATTGTGACTTCCAAATGGCACTTGAACAAAAGAATATCTAATGTGGCAAAGCTCTTATTTGTCCTAAAATTGTGTACACAAATCATTTGAGGCGTTTTCAAAGCTGTAAGGATAGAGCAGTAAACTTAATTAGTCAACTCCAAGCTGATGCTGAAATTTCAGAGCTTTAAAAAAAAAAACCAACTTCTTTAGGTGGTTGAATACAGTGGACTTGAGTAAAAGCTTGAGGTTAGCATTGCATCTACCCAGGTGGCTACTCATGAGAGATGACTTTGAATGCACTCAGCTGAAAATTGTAGTAAAGGTAATAAGAGCAAGACCAAAATGTTAATCATAATGCTCTTGAAAATTCACGCCCATCTCCGAATACTTTCTGCTTGTGTTCTGCTCTCTGAGGGAGGCTTTTCTTGGATGTTGCAGATCAAGTCGGTAACATTAAGAAGTCTTGTTGCCTTGACTACTTTAAAAAAATAAAAAAAGAAAATTACAAAACCCTTTTCCCATGTCAAGCTGCCCCCTTATGCTGTTTGTGAAAAATAGGTGTATTGCATTAGAGGCCTTTATTCATCAGGCAGGAGAGGAAGAAGGAGAGAGAATGGGCTGCTTTAAATGTATTGTTAGAGTGGGCTTGTAGTTGTAATGTAGATTTGAAGTGTCAGAGTCTTATTAATAACTCATGTGGTTTGCTCTTGTCAGTTTTGATACGTCCCCCTGTGAGTAATGGGTGTGGAGATGGTGGGCCATGAATTAATTTAAGTGATGGGAGGTTTGAGCAAGTTGCTAGGAGACAGGGCAGCAGGGCAGCATAAAGGAACTGGAGTGGATCAGAAAGCTGCCCCTGCAGTAGCTGGTAATTCTTCAATAAATTGAAACAATAGTGATGATGATTTAAAAAAAAAGAAAAAAAAATGGACTTAGGCTTCCTCTGTGCATTCATTTTGAGACATCACTGACTTTCCTGACAGGCAAGCTTGGCTTTATGAAGCCATATAAAAAAAAGCGTGGAACAAAAGAATTTCCATGTTCCACTTGTAAAAGTCTGTCTCAACAAGTTTTGTTTCATGGCAGACACATGCTCTTCTCTGACATCAATCAAATCTCCTGGCTGTCTTAAAGAACCCAAAGTGTGATGTGTGCTGTACCTTAGGGCAGCTGAGCATCAATTAACTAAGCAAAACTTTAGCACCAAACTTTGCTTTTATGTTAAGAAAGATCTTTTGGGGGTTTGGCGAGACTGTGAGTAAGAAGGTCAAACTTGGCAATTCCTTTGGTATGCACAGCTCCAATTTCAAACAGCTTGTTTATCCTGAAATTATGATCCTTGTAATTATTTAATATTGGGGCCAATTGTACCAACACACCAGGAAACAACTGAGGTGGAAAAAAACCCTCCAGCACCTGAAGGAGTTTAGCATAAAATACAATTAAAAAGAGTTTTGAAGGTCTTGTTTCAACCTTATGCTAAAAAATAAAATAGTCAGCCTTTCCCCTGTTTTAATGACAAACCTTAGTGCTGCTGGTTCCTGAAGATGTAAAATATGTTTTCTGGGTAGGCATTGTTTTTTCTGGCTAGAAAGACATGATGAAAGAGCTTTAGTATTTTTTAAGCTTTGTGAACTTTTTCCCTCCTCTCTTGATACAAGAGGCTTCCAAAATACAAATCTGCAGCTGATATTAAAGTAACAGCCTTTTGAATCTGAGAGAAAAATACCACTTCATTCAGCTGCCTTTTTTTTTTCTTTTTTTTTTTTTTTTTTTTTTTTTTTTTTTTTTTTTTTTTTTTTTTTTTTTTTTTTTTTTTTTTTTTTTTTTTTTTTTTTTTTTTTTTTTTTTTTTTTTTTTTTTTTTTTTTTTTTTTTTTTTTTGGTTTTCAACCCAATATGTCACAGTCATGAGACTAAAATTTGGGATTTGATTTTGTTTTTCTTTTCCTCCAGTTAACTTTTTTGAAAACTTGTAGAAGCAAATGTTGGAGCTTTTCTTGAAGAATTCACGATAAGTCATGGTGGAGCATGGGCAGATCAGAAGGAATTTTTGTAATAACAAAATGTATATTAATCAAAGCCACACTCTGTCATTTATTGCTGAATTAATAATTTAAGATTAAATCTTCAGCACTCAAAGTGCTGTGTTTTGCCTAGGATTACTATCCAGCACAGAGCTGGGAGTATTAAGTGACATCTGAAGCATAATTAGCATCACAAGGCTGGTTTTTTTCCCAGGGCTGCAGAGAAGTGATGCATCCATTCGGAGTTTTTGGGCCTCTTACATGTTCTTACGAGTTATTTATGTTCCAGCCAGTTCAGAACTTCATCTCCCTGCTAAATCCATTTGACTCTATTACCATAATATGTCTAAAAATAATTCCTCATCCTGCCCGCTCCCAGAATTTTTGTTCTTGTTAGAATAAAGGCCTCCTCCAGTTTAACTTCAGTGGCAGCTGGACTGGGCCTGGCACCGAGGCTGATTCCTAAACTTTCTCAGACTACATACATCCAGCACTGTCAGCTTGTTTATGCAGCTGGAAGTCAGCATGTCTGAAAATGAATTGCAGAAAATTGATGCTTTATGCTCGCGGTTCTAGCTCAGGCAAGGGAACACACTGCTCCACTGTGGGGCTGGAGGCTGGAATGGAAGTCAGCTGGTTCTGAAGCTGGGGAAGTTGGATCTGAGCTGTTTATCCCAGCTTCAGTTCTTAATGGAGTTCTGATGCCCTGCAGAACAAGAGCCTTAAGCTACAGTTCTTAAAAGTGCTTCGAAGGGTAGATAATACAAATGAAAGGATGTGTTTTAGAACTGAAATTAGACTTGCCTTTGAATTTCTGTTGATGAGTAGAAGTTTGATTGGCTCAGTTCTAATAATTTAACTGGTAACCTGTACACCTTAACACAGGGAAAGATGTCAAAACTAGAAGCTGTTGTGTTCATTTCTCCTTAGTCTGTGGAGCTCCTGGTCCTGTGGTCACTGCTCTGCAGCATAAATTACACCCATTATTCTTGTAGCATTCAGAAGAAACTGCAAAAAGTGGATAGAAGTGGTTAAAGTGGTTTGTAAATAGTCAAACATCGAGAGTCCTTCACCAGCTCGACCCAGTTCTTAGGCACTTAGGTAAATAAGTAGAAAGGCTTCTTGTTCAGGCTTGCTCCATGTGAACCTGACTGTTTTGCTTGGCTGGCTACTAGGTATTCTCTCTATTAACCTTGCCACCCTTTTGTAACTGGTGCATTTAATTATCAGTGGGATGCTTTAAACAGGTAGGGGGACTGATAAGAGCAGGTAATCTGCTTGTTGGGGAAGCTTGAAAGCAACCATTGACATTTTGGCCTATCTGTTGCTCTTTGACAAGTGGGGCTCCGTGAGAAAATAACTCTGTAACTAGATAAGGTGCTGATTAAAATGCTGCTCTAGTATGAAGCACCCTGGTAGCTGAGATCACTTCAAATCATTAATTTAAAAAGAAAGGGGGGAAAAAAAAGGAGGGGGGGAGGGAAAGCTGCTATACTTTTATCTTCTTTGCCTTTTTTTTTTTTTTTTTTTTTTTTTTTTTTTTTTTTTTTTTTTTTTTTTTCTTTTTTTTTTTTTTTTTAAAGGAGGGAGGAGGGAGGACCCCAAGTCTCCCCCTCCTCTGCCCCAGTACATTGTTCCATTAGTGCCATGCTAGTTTTATGATTGGAATACATTGTAGTCCGGCCACCCAGACAGAGGCATTGACTGCTAATATTAACCAAGAACAATAGAGTGGCCATACTGACTGCAGTGAGGATTACAGAACATAATGGGGCCTATCCAAAAATAATGCTAATACAGGACAAGCAACAGGAAGCAGCAGTAGACTCAGCATTGCTCGGCTCCCAGACAAACCATGGACTTACTTCACACAATGGCAACTTCAGCACATTATGTATTCACAGGATACTCATTATTCCAGCAGGCTTGCCAGATCAGAGATCAGCCTGGTTTACTGGATGCTTAAGCGTATGCATAGTTTGGATAGCGGTACTTTTGTGTCCTTCATCATTTGGCAGGAGGGTGGCAGCTGTATTGCAGTGAAGGTCTTGACTTCATTTACTGCCTTGGCTTGTGCCAAGGCAGGATGAGGGGGGTGGAAATCTCTCCTGGAAGCTGCTGATAGAGTTAAATTTGTTTTCATGTCTTTCTCCTTTATGTGGCAACGCAGTGTTTACTGGCACTGACAGCACTGAGGGAGCTACTCAAAAGGAAGGCTAAAGGAGCTGTGTTTTTGTGTGAGCTGTGATTTTTGTGGGGGCAGATTCTGATGAGGCTCTTGGCCGGGCTGCCTGCTCGGGGTTCAGCTGAGCTCTCGGCCGTGACACTGCCATGGCTTGGGCTGGGTTTCTGTAGGCAGAGTGGGGAGAGTCACAGCTTTGCAGGGTGTTGCCTCGTCCTTACGTAGGTTGTCCCAAAGAAGAGCTTCCTGATCATGTTCCATTTGACAAAAGGTTAAGAGGGTTAAGTGGTTTTCCTCCTTTTCCAAAATATGTTTTGTTGCTACTCTTCTGAAACTTGGAGTGTCTTTTGTTCAAAAGTGTCCCATCTTGAACCCAAAGTCTTGAGTGTTTTGAGGTTTTTTTTCCCCCATATCATCTGGATGAGGAGCCTTTAACTCCTTTGAAGGAACATTGAGTTGTCAAAGTTGGTGGTGTGATGGCACTGTAGAGCATGGTACATGCGCTTGTCATGGTACATGAGAGAGGTACCAAGTGAAAGTCCTGCTGATGTTTAGAGGAAGTGGGTTTGTGACTGGCTTTAACCCTGCTCAGAGATGCCCCTGGGCACTTTGGAACGTGCCTCAGTTTCCCTCTTCCCTCTCCCACCCCCTTCCAGCTGTAGGGAGGAGGTTGCCAGCCCTGCTGGCGGTGAGCTGTGTGCTGCTGTGACAGTGTCCTGGCCGCCCCTGGGACGCAGACAGGGTGTGAGCACCTTCTCAAACTGCTCCTCACAGCTGAGCGTGGCTGGCAGAGCGTGAGGAGAACGTTTCTGGGCTTAACCTGCTCTCCTTGTTTGGCAGAGGAGGAGCAGGCGCAGCGCTCTGGATGCAAACTTCCCACTGCATTTGTCTAGTCATGGTTTCACATGCTCAGCAAAGCTCTTGCACGCTCTAACCACAAGGAGAGGAGGGAAAGAGGTTGGACTGGTTGCAGCCTCTTTGAAAAAGGAGGCAGCGCTTTCACTAAGTGCTGGATGTTTTAATCTATCCCTGGCCCACTGAGTTGCAGAGAGCCTTTAGAAGCCAAAGTACAAAAGCACCTCTTTTGGGTGGATGTCTGGATGGAAGGGAGGGAAAAGAAGGTAATCAAGCAGAGAGCTTTAAACACCTTCTGCTCACCAGGAGCTGCCAGCATTTCGTTTAAATAACCAGCAAAGAGGTTGCATTGCCCTTTCAGACCCTTAAAAAGGGATGGTTTCTGATGGATTGCAGGGTCTTCACAGTTTTTTGGGTTGTGTTATCGGTAGATCAAGACTAAATCATGGTGTCTTGTCATTGAGGAAAATAACTCCTACACACTGGTGCTTGCTTTGTATTTTGGAGTATGACCTTGACCATTTCCATCCTCTCCTGGCTTAACTCACAGGAGTTTTGCTGCCTTTCAGTCCTCTGGGCTGATGGGGCTGTGGAAGTTCTGCAAAGTGTACAGACTTACTGTTCCTTTCAAGCTGCCTTTCCTCCTCAGCCACAATCCCTGCCTTCTGGTCAAGCTCAGGTTTACAGTGGCTAATTGGGTGTGACTCTGGAAAGTTCACTGCTGCCTTGTTGCCAGGGACATTGCTTTGATGGAATAAGGTGCACGATGTGGAATTCTCATGTCTGGATATATATATATTTATTCAAAGATGGGCAGAGGTCATCTATGGGCATGGGAAAACTTAAACCTCCACGCTGTAAGCAGTTCATTCCTGAGATATCTGAATCGTTGATCTATAGAGTGGGGATGATATGCACTTGTAAAAAAAATCTCAACTTTGCACAGAACTGCATTTTTTGGGGAGTGAGGGAATTAACCAGAGGTATGTGATAGTTGGATTGTTGAGGGAGGCTCTGGGTGTCTGTCTTTTGTTTAAAAGTGTCCCATCTTGAACACAAAGTCTTGGGGGCTTTTGGTCTGGTTTTTTTTTTTCCCCATGCTGAGAGGGACAGAGCCAAGAGATCAAATGCCATTCTTTGTATCATCCCTTCTCAGGATGGAGATTGTTCATTTAGAATACTCAGACGAGGTGAGAGGGGGCACATGGAAACAAGGGAATTGCCAGGGTAGGTCTATTCCCCCCGCATTTTGTTTTCATCCAGATAAGCATCTCCTCTTTTTAAAGGAACTCCTGTGTGGTGTTGGAAAGTGGTCACACAAGTATCTAGCAACAGTAGCACTCGGAGTGAGGATCCAGCCTTTCCTTTCCTTAAGGGCTAGGTGTGTTGGTAAACAGTCCTGAGAACCAGCAGGGAACTGTTGCTATGAGTTTAGACAAAATATCTTCCAAAACAATTATGCAAGGCCGAAAGGAAAACATCCTTAACTTTATTGGAAGTAGTGCTGGTTGCCATAATTCATTCTCTATATCATAATATTTTTTTCCAAGCTTGTAGTAACATGTTGTGCTTGTACTGCTTAATGTTGGTAATTAAACCACTGAGGAAGCACCCAAGATAGTGCAATCTGCATCTGTAATATGGCTCGGGAGTTCTATTCTGGTTTTGTTTGTTTGCTTTGGGTTTGCTTTTTTTTTTTTTTTTTTTTTTTCCTCCTCTTACCACTGACTTGTGTAACGACTTCTTAAATCTCTTTTAAACAGTGTCAGATGATCGTGTTGCGTTTTATTTTCTTTTCAGAGTTTCTTTCAAGCTGTCAGTCTTTGGTCTAGAATAGTAACAAATCACTTTTCATGAAATATTAACCAAAAGTGGATTGGGCCAGTGGAGCCTCTGCACAGAAGTTTGGGTGCATGTCTTGGCTTGCCCAGCTTTGCTTACTTTTGGAAGCATTTTCCCACAGTTATCAGTGAACAGAATGGAATCCTGGTCTGCTTTGAATATGAAACATATTTAGGCTATATTGCAAGCCGGTGTCCATCACAAACTAGGGTTTCATTCAGAGGCTGCATGCTGTGTCCAGTCGTGAGAAAGCAGCTCTGCTCCAACTCTCTCTCTCTCTCTTTTACCCCCCCCCCCTTCTTTTTTGTTTCCTTTCCTCTTAAGGAATCTGAGGTCTGCCTTGCCCTTGCACCTTGTAGCAGCTCGCTCTGGGATCTGCATTTGGGTTTCTGTTCCAGAGAAGGCTGTGACTGAGCGCAGATAACAGATACAATTAAGAAGAAATAAACCTTACGATGCGCAGCTGCTGTGGCAAAGCATCAAAACCCTTCACAGAGAGTTTTTGTTCTTTTGCTCTTGTACTCTCCAGAAAGATGTTACATTTATTGTTTTATCTATAGTTATTAATACACTTTTTACTTTTCGATTTTTTTTTTTTTTTGGAAGGGTGGTGTTTTGTTTTGGTTTTGAATCATTGTGTAAGTTTGGACACGGCAATTTTGAAAGATACAGCTTGGATAATAATATCTCGGAGTGGAGCTGGAGGAGGAGAAGATGTTTTAATGGCCCTTGTTCTCAAGTTAGGATTGAAGATAAAGGTGGCTTAGATGTAATAGCTGGCACCTTTCCAGCCCATGGAGTCACTTCAGTCGGTTTATGCTTATGATTATTATTACTGGAGTGCTGGAGAGCTCATTGGCAGCTTGGAGCATCTGTAACTGTGACACGGGGTGGATAGTGCGCCTTCGCTTTCCCTGCTCCTCCAAAGAGCCCGCTCTTAGCCTTTGTTTTACAAAGCTTCTCTCTCACCCCACCCCCTTCCCGTATCCATCAGTTCTTCCCTCAGTTACCTGATACTTGTGGGAGCTGCGATGCCCCTCGTGCAGACAAAGCTTTCAAAGGGGGTGCTGAAAAGCCAAGTCCCTGGAGATCGCGCTGTCAAGGCAGGGCACGGTAATCTTAGCAACACTTCTTGCTTTCAGGATGGCTTGGGGGAAGGGGGACATCAAGACTGCCTTTCTGTAGCTGAAATTCTTTTGAAGCAGCTTTTTGAGAGTGGGGTTTTTGTTGTGTTTTTTTTTTTCTTTTTTTTTGCTGCCGTGTTATCCCAGTGCTTTGTGTCCTCCATGTGCCATTCCTCCACGGGCGCTGCAGTGTCAAAGGCTGTGCTTCCCGGTTAAGCACGTAAGATGCTTTCACGATGACAAAGATGAGCTATCCAAGGTGAAAGGTCTCCTAGGTCAGACTGGATAAGGTAGCTTAGGGGCTTTTGAGAAGATCATGTTTGCCTCAAGTATAATCTTTTGCCTATTTATGTTCCCAAGTGTTCGGCTTTGGGGCAGAGACCAGAATTTTTCTTTTTAATTAAAATTGGGGATTTGTCCCTTGTTTTTTGTTGTTTTGTTTTGTTTTTTTCTCTTAAGTCATGCGTGGGTTTGAAACTAACTCTTATTTCTGTTTTGCAGAGATCCTACACATTGCATGTGGAGGCATGGGATTACAATGATAACTCCACGAGTAAGTATTCACTCCACTGGTTCACTTGGTTTGGACACCTCTACCTCCCCTGCACCGAAAGGCCTCTGGGAGTTTAACCAGCTTGTTGTGAATTAGAGCACAGGGAGAGGGAAAAGTTCTCACCAAACAATTTGGAGCGATTCCTCCAGGCTCTGCAGCAGCCTGTCTCCCTTTTTGCCTGCAGAGGATGAGTAGCTCACTCACCTAGGCACCAGCAGTTTGCCTAAAAATAGATGCTGTTAATTCCTTCTTTCTCCTTAGGGAGAGTAAAAGCCAAGGGATTTATTCAGGTTTCTTTGTTTGGGTTTTTTTTCTTTTTTGTTTTTAATTAGGAATCATATTCAGAAGCCTAAGCCTTGTTCACTTGAGACTTCTCTATAAACTATATTATACTTCTGAAAAGTGAATGTGCTGCTCAAAAAAAAAAATAGAAAAACATAAAATCTCCATAAAACTTGGTCTAGATATCCATGTAATGACTGTAGATGACAAATAGGAGTGACTGCCATCTTTTCCTTGGGAGTTGGATGTCTAGGGATTTATACTCGGGGGCTGAAAAATATTTACCAAACACGACCTGCTAGAGCTGGCTGGAAATCAAGGGTGGGAATCCTTTGCCTGGAATGTTTTTGGTTGCTCTCAGAAAGGTTCTGCAAAGCTTTTCCTGTTGGCAGAGGAAGCTGTCGAGGGGCTCTTGGCATATGAGCTGTTCTGCTTTTTGCCTGCTGTTACTGAAGGAGGTGGGCAAAAATAGCTGTAACTGCACTCTAAGGCCTGAATGGAGCATGTGGAAAAAGCCACAGGAGAGATTGTGAATCTGAACCCATGAAGCTTGTGTTGACACAACAAGCCTTTTCCTTCAAGGAGGAAGCAGCAGCACTGTGGCCCATCTCCCAGAAATCTTAGGGCAGCTCCTTATAGTCCACTTAGGAACGGCAGGTGACAGCCAGGCAGGAATGAAATGGGCTTCACACCTCCTGAGAGAAAGGCCTTGTGGAAATGCACAGTGGCCTTTGAATCTGGGACCCTCTCCGTGCAGTTCTTTTTTTTTTTTTTTTTTTTAAATATACATGGGATGTCCTGTTAGTTTCTAGCTCCAGAAAAGCAGTTGTCCATTGCAGTTGATCCGTGTAAGCTGTCAGGGATTGCCTCAACCAGCCGCGTTCAGCACTGGGGCAGTACCTGTGATTCCAGGCTCTAGCCCAGTTGTGGAGCAGTGGCTGGGACACTTCTTGGCTATGGAGTGTTTTATGGAGGAGAAGAAAACAGATGCTGCAGCAGCAGTGTTGGATTAAACATGGGAGATGCCTGAGTTCAAAATGAAAGTCGTGTTTATAGTAGGATCTGAGAATTCCTTCAGACTGGGTCTCTGCCACTTCTACTATTATTAGAGCTCATCTTTTTTCATGAAACAACTGCATTTCCAAAGCTACACAATGAACCCTTTCTTTGCTTTCATGTTCTGGAAGTACAATTGTCTTCAGACAAAATTGCCTCATTTCTCAGCAGTGCATTTGACCAAGTGCAGACATGTTCTTGCATATGTTCCTGATCTGCATTCCTGCTCGAGCTTTGCTGTCACTTATCCATCTGTAGGTCAATGCACTGCACAAAGCTGTTCCTTTGTGCCTCATTGCTTGACTTACAGTCAGCTTTCCCATAAGTCTTGAAGAACTAGTTAAGAAAGTGATTAGAACTAAACAATTGTCATCGGATAATGTGATGAGTGGGTTTTTTTTGATGTCCAGGATTTTCTTTTACCGTAATTGCCACTGAATTGTAAGGACCCTGTGAGAGCTCTCAGCAATGAAAGTGGGTTTAGGAAGCTTTGTGTAACTTCTCACTAGCTCTAGCATCCCCTGATCAGTGCAGTTGTTAGGAGATCCTGGAGTGGATGCTTCCTTCCCCTCTCAACATTCCACTCCTCCTACGTTCCCTTTACCACATACTCTCTCTTGTCTCACTTCCAAGAGTGGCTCGCAGTTAAATTCTGGCCCTGCTGAAGCTGATGAGAATCGTGCTTTGTTGGAGCCAAGATTCAACTCAAATGGTTTTTCTTACTCTGGTTCTTGTCTGGTTGCCATCTTGCTACTGTTGCTTCATACATAAAGCTAATGGGGCTGACATTGCATCTCAAACTATGGCAAAGAGCTGTTGTAAATTACTGGTATCAGTTGCATGTGAATTCCAGTCGGGCATAAGAGACTTCAGCACAATGTAAACCAAGCCATAGCTGGAAGTTGTCTGAAACAAAGTCTTTCAAAAATAACTGTGGTGTCCTTGGCCACCCAAACTGCTCGGAGGAGTCTGGGGTTTTTTGTTATTGTTGTTGTTTTTGCTTCCTGATGCTGCATAGTTATAATTTCCAGACAATGGGGCACTGAAAAGCAAAGGTGGGCAGTGAAAATCTCATTTCCTTGTGCCTAAAACCTTTGATACAGTTGCCCAGTGAATAAAAAAGAGAGATTAATGGCTTTGAAGTGTAGCCACAAGGAGTGAATGAAACCAGCAGACTCTGTGACAGCGCAGAGCAGAAGCTCAGGATGTACAGAAAGCCTCTCTCTTCCACTTCATCAATTCCTAATGGGTTAATGCTTCCTCTAACCTTCCTATCAAAGCATGGGGTTCTGAGTCAGAGGATGGCAGGGGAGTTCAGAAGATCCCTTTCCCTCAAGCCTGGCTGACTGCTGCTTTTTATTTACTTAGCCAGTCTACTGCCTTGGGATTGCTTCCTCTAAAACTTCCAGCGGGGTTGGTGCAGGCTAAGAATGGCAGGGTTGCTGCAACGCCTGCCCTGCAGTCTGGGTCAGCACCCTTGTGTAAGTGGGAATAGGCAAGGGTGGAGAAGGTTTTGTACAAGAAGGAACATGCCAAGGCTTCATTGTGAAAACTGTGGGTGATGGCTGATGGAAAGGGATCTTAGAACTGGGAGACCTCGCTTGAATTTGGATGGATGGATTTAGTTTTGTAACGCGTATCAAAGGGAAGACATTTTATCCAGGATCCAAGGGGAAATTGCAGCTGGGTTTCATCTGAGCCCTTACAAAATAATCAAGTCCAGAGGACTTATAAGGGTGTTCCCATTTGAGTTCAGCTTGTGGTTAAGGTCTCCAAAGAGACTGGCTGGAGTGAGATGCCGTAGATGTTCAGCAAGGACGAGCTTCCTAATGAGCTGGCAGATTGGAGAGGAATGATAGCGCAGAGACAAGAGCAAAGATCCCTTTTCCAAGGCAACTGCCTTTCTGGTGCCAGGGACTGAAATAGCTGTCAGTGCTATGTTCCCAGTGGGGAACAGGAAAAGACTGGAAAAGCAAGAGTGAGTGTGTGTGTGTGGGGAGGGGTGGTGGTGCTTTGCACAACTGAGTGTCATTCCCCTTTTTCTCCTGCCTCTTATGGGAGATAAAGTGTTTTACTCCCAAGAGGCAGGATGTCTCCATGCACACTGGATATTTTGGGAAGTGCATTTGCTTTCCAGCTGTGCTGTGGATGGGGTGTATCCTGGCAAGTGCAGCAGAGCCACCTCCAGCACGCCTGAGTGGAGCTCTAATTGCCAGGCTGGCCCCATTCAGGAGGAGTAGATATGTATCTGCTTAAGTGCCTCTCAGAATTAGTCAATAATCTCGCTGATGAGATCTCAGAGCCTTACACCTGCACATGCAGGACATGATATTGCTCTGGATGTACCAGTGTGGAGAAGTCCTTAGGCATCCACGTAACTTGTGAATGGGATGTAAATTAATAAAGGCCTGCCTGCATTTGAAAGTCTGACACATAGATGTGGGGTTGGGGGCTTAGTGCCAGTGAATAATAAAAACTGATTTAAATAGAAAATATGAAAGAACCAGAAATACCAGAAGGTGAATAAGAAGTTGCTGCCCTGAATTTCACACTGTAAACACTTGATGAACGTTGTAGTGTCAAGCCATGAACACCCCCAAAAATGGGTAAGTGCTCAGGATGTCTGGGTATTGACACTCTTGGGGGGTTGTGCTTTGACTAATTCAGAAGTGCAGACAAGCAGGCTTAGGATCTAGTGGTGCATCAGTAATGGGTATCTGAGGCTTGAGGAGCCTGTAGGGAAGTTCCTTGTAGGGAAGTTCCTTTTTGGAAAGCTGCAAATCAAAAGTCCTTAGCAATGAATTTAAAACTATTTTTGATTAAAAACTGCCCATGTGTCATCTTAAGGTTTATGTAGCGACTTCATGAGCCTTCAGCTCTGCCTTATGTAAAATTCCCCAATGTTCTTTTGGAGCTGTTGGGAGAACAAGCTGCACATCGGTACATTTTAATTCTTAACACTCAGACGTGCCAGCACTTCACACGCTGCTTTCTAACACATCACTGGCAAAGTGCCCTTCTACCTACAGTTCTTCCATCGCTGGGTCATGCTCCTGTGTACTTGTTGTTGGGTTTGAACTATGTCTGTGAGGATATTTTGGCTGTTTTATGATAAACTTTCAGTCAGCAGTCAAGTGCTGGCTCGCAGCAGGTCGTAAGGCAGTGTCAGATCGTTTAAGTCACAAGACCTGGACTACAAAGTGAAATACCACAGATATATACAATGTTCCGAGCTAATGTGAAATATTATCATTTCAAGCCATAATTCAGACAGTTGTAGGACTCTGAAAGCCAGAAGACTTCTGCTGGAACTAAATGTCATGGGCAAAGCCTAAACTTTGAAATGCTCTGTAGCGAGACAGGGAATCTGTAGCACACAGATGCGGTAGTTTGAGTTCTCTGCTCTGAGCTCGGGTAGTCTTGAAGTTGGAAGCTTGAAATTCTTGCAGACCTTCTGTGGTGCTTGTGTTCAGTTTGTAGACATGGCTTTATTAGGCTATTGGAGTGTGATGTTTTTGTAAATAGTCCAGTATGAAAACAAAACCAGTGCCATTAATGGAGCAGCAGGGAAAACCACAGTTTGTACCAGCCTGTTGGAGCTAGAAACAAAAGCAGCTGAATCTTTCCTAATCACAGCTGTGTGATTCTCACTGGATGCCCTTACACTGCAAAAGGGATGAGTGATTGGCAGGAACTGAACAGTCTCTTTTGATTCCAAGCTTTGTTGGGTTTGATAACGCTGCGTGCGTGTTTCACTTAATGGTTTGTAGCCCCAGGGCAGCCTTATCTGACTCTCTAAAACAGAAAATTAATAAAACCAACCGGCTGCCTCAGAGAGTCTTGCCTGTGAAGCTGCAGAGCTGTGATGTGGGAGTTAATGACGATACCTAAACGCACTTTTAACTCTGACATCTCCTCTGACGATCCTCGTAGATCCCGATCGCATCATTGAGAAGGCTTCCCACTCTGGAATGATCAATCCCAGCCGCCAGTGGCAGACTTTGAAACACAATACAGGAGCTGCCCACTTTGAGTATCAGATCCGGGTGACCTGTGCGGAGCACTACTACGGCTTCGGCTGCAACAAGTTCTGTCGACCGAGGGACGACTTTTTCACTCACCACACCTGCGACCAGAACGGCAACAAGACCTGCCTGGAAGGCTGGATGGGACCAGAGTGCAACAAAGGTTTGTGGCAAACGCTCAGCCCCCAGGTGACCGCTGGGCTCGGGTGGGATTTGAGGGCATCGGATCCGGGTCAGTCAGTGCAGACAGCAGGGCCAGGGGACTGGTGGGGCAGCTCTGACACAGAGAACCAGGAGCAGAAGATTGGTTTCTGCCTGGTGTTAAAATCTCTGAGAGCTCTGACGAGTACTGGGCACTTAGCAGATGTGTTCTTTCTCTGATTATCCGCATCTTTGCCCTTGGGAAGAAAACCCAGCCCACTGACTTCAATGGGAGTTCTGCTGCTGACTTCAAAAAGGATTTCCCCTTTGGTGCAGAACTTCAAGACAAGCAGGAAGGAGAGACTTGTTTTAGAGCTGACCTGGCAAGTGTTATGCTTTGGCGTTTGAAAAGTCCCAGGCTGTTTGTTCTACCTGAGATCATGTTCAACATGTTTATTTGGGAATGGCAACTTCCTAAGTAGTTTCAGAAGGAGAAAACAGGACTTAGGAACAGACTTACCAGCATGTCTTGCTGGCTTGAGTTTACCTGCAATTTGAATCGATGCTCATCTTAATATCCCATGTGTTCAGAAACATGGCCAAAACTAAACCCAGAGTAGTCAGAAGTTGGTTTGCATTGGATGTGAAGCCAGGGAGAGTGGCCCAGTTCACCTGCAGCAGACAGAGAAAGGCAACCTGTAGTCTAGAAGTGCCCTGAGCTCTCTGGGGTGGGATGGTTTCTCCTGCACAGAAACAGCTCTTTGAGCAGCACCAGCTACGGTTCCTCTGCAAAGCCAGAGGAACGACTTCCTATAAAAAGAAAAAGCTGATATATTTCCTATCACAGAGAGTCACCCACCTTGGGTTTCCTTCCCACAGATTTGATACGAGGGACTTGTTAAAACCTTGGATTTAGTAGGATTACAATGGTGGTTAGAGATTAAAACATTCCCACGAGTGTGAAGGTGCCGGAAGCGGCAGCTGCTGATATTGTGCTGATACTCTTATTTTTTTGTTGTTTTAACAGCTATTTGTCGTCAGGGATGTAGCCCCAAGCATGGTTCTTGCACAATTCCAGGAGAGTGCAGGTAAATGCTTCCTATCCCTCCTTGTTTCCCCCTCACCCCTTCCCAACTAATTAAACAAGTGATGCTAAACACAATAGGATTGGGCAGGGAGGGTGTTTTGGGAGTTGTGTTTTTGACCAAGGCACATTATTCATGCTGACTTGCCCAGAATAAGGGGGGAGCAGGCTTTTAATGCACTGATAATTTTAAGAAGCTTTTGGTTTGTGAAATGGTGGCACTGGGGGGGAAGAGGGGTATGGGATAAATCGTGTGAATGCTGCCTAATGAGCACTAACTAATTGTTTCTGCATAAATAGTGCAAATGTTTTCTGGGTATGTTTTTTTCCCCCCAGCCTGATTAACAGGCTTTTTCAACTCTCAAGCTTGAAGTACAGTGTGGCTTTTCTCTCCCCTTCTCCCTTTCACTGTTTCCCCTTTCTTCCCTCCCACCCCCAGGTTTCTTCCATCAGTAGGCAAAAGTCAAGCATTCTTTAGAATGGGATTAGTTAAATCTCTGGGTTCCTTTACCATTGTGAGCCAGGCTCCGAGTGCTGAGAGGTTAATGGCTGGGATGAAATCTTGTCAGTAGGCTCCATGAATGCTGAATTTTGCTGCCGTGCTTTGAAGTCCATTCTGTCCTGGCAAGGAGACAATGAAAAGCAGATTTTACCCATAACCCAACAACTAAATATTTGGAATGTCTTAAAATGCGCAACATATATTTACAGCGCAGGGAGGTTCTCTCCCTTCGCCTTAGAGGGTTAGTGGATATTAAATGTGGATATTCTTTATCAACAAGCAGGTTCCAAGCTGCTGCAGGTAACCCTTTATCACATCTGTTTACAGCTGAGGGCCTCTGAGGGTACCAAAGGTTGATATTGATCCTGTGTAGGAAGGGTTAAAACTAAAGTTTGGGTATTCATGAATAAGACTCAGTAGACTGAAGGAATAGAAAGTAATTTCTCTACCTGACAGGCATATTGGTGGATTCTCTGTGGCTGGAAACTTTTTTCATGGAGTGGAGTTCAAACAGGAACCCAATCTGGGGTGTCTGGCAGACTGTTGTATAAAGAATTCAGCCAGAATAGCCACACTGGTTAATTTGTTCTCTCTGTCCCTGTAACTTATGCTTCAAAGCAAACAAACAACAACAAAAAATCATCAAGGAACATTCTGACAGTGAGGTAGGAAGTAACCTCTCATCCTCACAAGAGCTGTGGCAAAGTGAAAGTGCAGCTGCAGGATGGACTGTTGTCGGTCCTTCAGTGTTTTTTTTTTTAACCTTTAGCAGCACTAATATGAGCTGGTTTACCCCAGAACACCAAAACTAAATCTTTTTTTAATTAAAAAAAAAAGAAAGAGAGCCTAGCAAGTAGTAGGAAGTATTGGGGGGCCAGATGGTGAGAGGAGAGACTCAGTCAGGGCTACCAGTGATTTGTGCTTCTGTCATCAGAATAAACATGCCTTGTAGGGGTTGCTGTCTCCTAGTCAGAACAACAGGCTTTGTTTCCAGATTTTTTTTTTCCCTTTCCTTTCTCTTTCTAAGTCTCTTGCCTCCCACTCACTGCCCAGACATGCACTAGTGCTCTTATTTACTTAAGGTGCAACTTTCCCACACTTGATTTGCATAGTCTTGAAACAATGCTGTCCTTCTGGTGCTTTCAGATAACTTCTGCTTGCCAAGTCAGACCACTATCTTTAAAGTGAACACAGAAACAAGATTTTATTCTCTTTTAAGTTTTGATGAGTCATATAGCCTGTATGTTACAAATGCAACAGGGTTTAAAAATAACATCCCAGCAGAAACTGCTCTGCGTTCTGGTACAACAGACAACTCCAAACGTTCCTAAAATATCCTTTTCCCTTTCGGTGAGAGTCACTTTCTTCAATGCAGGCCAGCCAACAAAACCATTTTTACTCATGAATCACACTATGCAAGGAAAGTTGACTTTAAATTTCTCATGAGAAACTGCTGCATACATATTATTAAACAGGAATTATTACTGTGCATCTTTTTCTGGAATTGCTATCGAACTTCTTGTTTTCTAAATGCCCAGAGCCTTATCCAGTTTTGTTTATGTTTTGAAGCTGATATTTGAAGAAAGTAGTATCTTTGGCTGTAAGGCTCAAGGGATTTTTTCCTGTGTGGTGTGGTTGGTTTTTTTTGTTTGTTTGTTTTGTTTT
>NW_020955321.1:544814-596980 GCF_003031625.1 Empidonax traillii | reverse complement strand
GCAAGCTCACAGGCAAGTTGCTTTGAATGCAATACAAATTAAAAGGGTATGTTCCTAAATTTTGATCTTTGTGCGTTCTTATTGTATTCCCTCTACCGAAGGGTTTTCCAAGAGCCACTCGAGAGAGGTTGTTTTGCCTTATCTGGTTTTCTTTCATGTTCTTTGCTCACAAAGACACAGAAGTTGGACTGGCTTTTTTTGTTAACACACAAACTAATAAGAATTTCCCACTGCCATTGAAATAGCTATTAAAGAAAAAACTTAATTAGGATGCAGTTTGTCACCTGAGATTTTTAGAAGGGAAGTTGGACTTACCACTGGCTGTGTGTGATTACCCACTGGATTGATCCTTCTGGCTTTTTCCCATGAGAAGAAATTGCCAGCAGAAGAATGGTGGGGGGTTTTACAAATAGAAAGCTTAGCTGACTTCTGTAGAGCTCAGGTTTGTTTTCATAATTTAGTGACGGCTTAGTGCATAATTGCTGCTGATCAATTACTCTCAGGGCTTGTTAATGAACTACTGTACCTCAACAAACCCTTGCTTTTCATTTTCAACTTGTTTTGCTTGTTTCTGACTATAGATCCACTTTAATTTGAAGTATCCTTGGTCTATCTTGCTAGTGAGAACTAAATGAATGCCAAAATGAGCTTTCCCTTATGGGGGCTTTACTTCTAAAGCACATCTTCCTTTTAAGTAGATAATTCAGGTAGCTAATTGATAGTGGTAATAAACAATTTAAGTACTAGTATATTCTTCAGGCATTAAAGTTTCTCAGAATTGGATGTTTTAATTATTCCCTGAAAAGAGGTTATTAGCACCCATCAGACTCTGAAACACACCAGCAGCTGATCTTTGCACACATGTCGAATCCTGACGTGTGCTGTTTTCTTTCATCCCTCGCTGTGGCCCGGTCTGTCCTGGCTGTGTGTGTCTCCTCGTTGGGAATAAGGCTGGCTTCTCATGGAGCAGGGAACTCCTCATGCTTTGCTACTGCCTTGCCAAGGCCTCAGAGTTGGTGGTTATGGTTTTGTTTGTCTTCCTGCGACCCCAGCGTGGCTGCAACGCCTGGGACCTTGTATTCATGAGGAGCTCTGCATAACTATTGTTCCCACTGACTCTTTCTCCTCTCCTCAATTTATAAAGCTCCCCGTCAAAGCCCAGAGATTGATTTGTAGTGCACACCCACCCTCTCTGCCACATTTATTTGAGGCTCCAAAAGAGTATTATTGTGCTGAATGGCCTCATGCTGGTTCTCTCAGAACAGTTATTCTTTTGTCAGGAGGCCGACTACAGAGACCTTGGCAAAACTACCAAAATGTTTGTTTACAAGAAACCATCAAACAATCCTTGAATAGCTTCTCCCTTCTCCTCATCCTGCCCTTCTCCCCCACTTCCCCAGCCTTTTTCCATGCTTTGGAGTTCCACACTTGTATCTACACAGAGCAGTTCCGACTGGCTTTTGGTTTGTTTCCCTGTTCTGATTTTTTTTTCTTTTTCTCCCCTCTTTAACTGAAGGTGTCAGTACGGATGGCAAGGCCAGTACTGTGATAAGTGCATTCCACACCCGGGATGTGTCCATGGCACTTGCATTGAACCATGGCAATGCCTCTGTGAAACCAACTGGGGTGGTCAGCTCTGTGACAAAGGTATGCTAATCCCACGGGGAGCCCGTGGAACACTTGAATGTTAACACTGGGAGCCTTTGCACGTGAGGCTGGGAGTGTGTTGTCCTTCAACTGCCTGGCACTGTCTTCACTGCTGTTCTGGCATGTCCTTAACTTTTCCCTGCCCTGTCCTACTCTTGTGTGTGGATGCAATCTCTAAAGGCTCCGGAGTAACAAACAAAGCACACGCGTGGTGGTGTTTTTGTTGCTTTCCAACCGTGGCTCTAAAGCTCCTCCCCTCCTGCAGATCTGAACTACTGTGGAACCCACCCGCCCTGTCTGAACGGTGGCACCTGCAGCAACACTGGCCCTGACAAATACCAATGTTCCTGCCCTGAGGGCTACTCGGGGCAGAACTGTGAAATTGGTGAGTGTTTTGCAGCTGCGGAGCTGCCACTGACAGTTAATTGTTAATGGGTTTGGATACACTTGATGAGATGGAGGAAAGCTCAGTTCCTCGTGTACCCGGTCAGGACTGGGTGCAAAGATCCAGCCTTGCCTGTTTGTGCTTCCTCCTGAGCTTCTGGTGTCTGTGAACATCAGCCTCCTGTTTCTTGCAGGAGTGCAGTGCAGCGATAGAATGATGATGTGTCCAGGGCAGAAGCATGTGGGGGGGGGACAGGGGGTGGCTCCTGGTGGCATTGCTGTGTTTCCTCCTCTGATGTGCCTGTGTCCGGTGCAGCGGAGCACGCCTGCCTCTCCGATCCCTGTCACAACGGAGGAAGCTGCCTGGAGACATCCACGGGATTTGAGTGTGTGTGTGCACCTGGCTGGGCTGGACCAACTTGCACTGATAGTGAGTTCTTTCAAATTGGTATGAAAAAAGATGCTAGTTTGCTGGTTTAGATCCCTCTTTGTGATCACTGATAAACTTACAGGGCAGCCTATTTAACCTTTCCCAGCTTCAGCACTGGTTCCTGGCAGCCATTTATTCCCCTGTGCACTCTCTTTCCCTTTGCTGGTGCTGAGGTTTTTGTTTGTTAACTGCCAGGGGAAAGAATGGCCAAAGGTTTCTTTAAAGGAGCAGAATGCTGAATTTTTGTAGCATTCTGGCAAGTTGATAAAATGCTGTTTAGAGGGACTTGCTGGATCAAAATATGACTTCCACTTGCAAAAAGGCTGTAGGGGTAAACTTTCCCCTGTGCTTTGAACCCCCTTTCACGCTACTCTTATTTTTAAAGGAGGCTTTTGCTGAAATCAGAGATGATGTAGAAATTCCAAGTAGAAGTCCCGGTGTCCTTCTGATCCTCAGGGGAAAACCCAATTAACAGCAACCATTTATCAAATTTGGCAGTTACTGCCATTGCCTGTCAGGAAGTGGAGCTAAACCTCTCCTTACTCTGCATTACAGATATTGATGATTGTTCTCCAAATCCCTGTGGTCATGGAGGAACTTGCCAAGATCTAGTTGATGGATTCAAGTGTATTTGCCCACCTCAGTGGACTGGCAAAACGTGCCAGCTAGGTGAGAACTGCTTTTCTTTTCATCCAATGCTTTGCTGGAGTGGTGAGAGGTAAATGCAAAAGTTACCACGGTACGGCCAGGCCGGGGCAGTTGTGCCCTTTGCGTTAGGGATGTTTGTGTTTCCATAGTCCAGGACAGCCTCCAAGCATGGCTTCCATCACTTTGCTGCTGCTGTGTGCTGGCAGTTGAAGGAAATGGTTAACTCAGAGCCATCCTTCAAACCGGAGCTGCCCTGAAGTGGGGAGGGTGTGTGATGTGCCTCCCAGCGCTGCCCCCACATGTGTTTCTCCCTTTAGCCTGTGAGAAAGTTGCTGTATCTCTTCAGCCATGTCAACTCCTCCAGACCAAGGAGTTCACAGCTGGGTTCCAAAATGTGGATGATCTCACGGAGAATGAGCTGGCTGCATTCCTTACACAACACACTCATCCCACTGACCAGGCTGCAGCATTGCTCCTTCCAAACGCTCGGCTGAGATGTGTGTGTGTGTGGGGGGGGGAGAAGTTGCTCTTAATGAGTGGCTGGGTAATTATCAAATAATTAGCGTAGCCTGTATGTTCTAATTGCAGAGAAACTGAAAGAGCCTTCAGAGGCTGATGTATGATTGACTTTTGTTTGTTCCAGTCATGCTAATCCGTGCTGTACAAGTTCCTCTTAGCTCCGAAGGAACTGCTGATGGCTGGGAGAGTGGGCTGTGGGCTTCTCCCTTCCCCCCTGCCCTACAAACTCTGCATTGGGCTGCTCCCCTTGCTTTTGCAGATGCCAACGAATGTGAGGGCAAACCCTGTGTCAATGCCAACTCCTGCAGGAACCTGATTGGCAGCTACTACTGTGACTGCATTACTGGCTGGTCTGGCCACAACTGTGATATCAGTAAGTGTCCGTATCCTTGGGTTTATTAAAGGCCAGTTCTGGGGGGATATGTATGTTCTAAGCTCAGATTTAAACATCGGGCAGAGCCCCAGCAGTTGATGTTTTTAGAAAGGGAGTAGTTGGTGCAGAATGAAAATACACAGTTTTATCAAAGTCATTAGCCTGTACCATAGCTATATTCTGATAAAGTGACTGAAACAATGATGTGAAGCTTCACTGCCTCTCGTAGCAAAATCGTGAAAGGTTTCCCACCCATTATAATAACCTTATCTCAAGGAAGGCATGCAGGAAACTTGACAAAGGTTTATCTAACTGCAGTTTTAGAGAGACCTGAACTCTCTATCTAGAGTAAATATATTTTTGCCTTCTAACCACACTAATTTTATTACAGATATTAACGACTGTCGTGGACAATGTCAGAATGGAGGATCCTGTCGGGTAAGCCATCCTTATTTTACTTTAGTTTCCCAAAGACTTGCAGCAGTAACCAAAGCATTTGAGTCTAAGCACAAATAGTTTGGAAAATAGCCATTAGGTGGTAAAAATTGTCATTTCTTTAAGTTGGGGGGAGGGCCTATGTCATGCTATAGCATGTAGAGGTATGTCTGTACAACAATAAAGGCAAAAAATATAACTGCCATAAATGACTCATTTTCACTGCCAGCGTCACCAGTGAATGGGCAGGTTGTGCAAACTACCTTCTATAAATGTAGGCACTCCACTGCAAAATGTGGATTAATGTGTCTTGCCTGGAAATTAAGAACGTAAGCCAGGACTGGGCCTGTATGTATTTGTTTCCCCCCCCCTAAATATTTTTGCCTTGTTGGACATAGATGATTTATTTTTTTGGACCATCTTTTTTTTTCTTTTTTTTTTCCTTATAAGACCACTTCAAGAGGGAGGAAAAACCTTTAACTCTAAACTTTTCTGTTCTTTCCCAGGACTTGGTTAATGGTTATCGGTGTATCTGTTCACCTGGCTATGCAGGAGATCACTGTGAGAAAGACATCAATGAATGTGCAAGTAACCCTTGCATGAATGGGGGTCACTGCCAGGATGAAATCAATGGATTCCAATGTCTGTGTCCCGCTGGTTTCTCAGGAAACCTCTGTCAGGTAAGAAGCCTGGGTGAAAGGCAGGCCCTCAGCCAGTGCCGTTTGTCCCGGCGCTCCGGATCCGTGCACGGAATGCCTGGAGCCCAGTGAACCATAGTATAAAGCTGTACTCGATATCGCTGTCAGTCTGCCAAGAAACTCCTTGATTAATATATGTTGGGGAGGGGAAAAGAAACCAAGCAAACCCCTGACGGGCTGCGGAGGATTCTTTTTGTTAAGCAGGGTTTGCGTGCGCGGCTTTGCACTCTGTTAATTTGGGCTGTTCGATATCGAGAGTCTGCCTGCCCGAGCAGTGGCGAGTCGAACTAAACTCTGTGTTATGAATGACTCTTTGAGAGAGCAGATAAAAAGGTCAGATTCCACAATGTGGGCCTGTCATGGTGAGGGAAAGCTATGATAAACCTTCTGTTTCACTCAGCCTTCCCTCACTCCTTGTTCCCCTCCCCTCTCTGTTCCCCTTCCCTCTGTCTGCGCTACTTGCAGCTGGACATAGATTACTGCGAGCCCAATCCTTGCCAGAACGGCGCCCAGTGCTTCAATCTTGCCATGGACTATTTCTGTAACTGCCCTGAGGACTATGAAGGCAAGAACTGCTCCCACCTGAAGGATCACTGCCGCACAACTCCCTGTGAAGGTTTGTGTTGCCTCGTGGGTGAATGGGAATGTCTGGCAGTAGTTCCTGCCCCTCCCCTGGCTGGAGCCCTAATGCAGCTCTACCAGTGGAGTCACTGGAGTAGCTCCATCATAAAGAGGCTGAATTTTGCCCTCTGCCTTAGGCCTGCGTTTGTATGAGCAGATGACTAATTGTAAATATCAGCTATCAAAAGACAGCCTTATGTCCATGTGGACAGAAAACACAGGTAGCAAACAGCCTATTCCAGGCCGTGGATGTGGTCCAGCAATCGTCAGATGGGATGCTGTGAATATTTTATGCACAGTTGGCACAGTCCTTTTATTTTTAAGCAGCTAACATATTTGGCAGTGTTAGGTTTGTGGTTGGACTCGAGGGTCTTAAAGGTCTTTTCCAACACGTGTCTTCTAAACATCCGTCATTGGGAATTGAAATGTTGCTCTTAGCTTAAGGAGTCGGGTCAGATGGGCAATCCTCATGCAGGCTCTGCTTTTCCACAGTAATTGACAGCTGCACCGTGGCAGTGGCTTCCAACAGCACACCCGAGGGGGTTCGCTACATTTCTTCCAACGTCTGTGGTCCTCACGGGAAGTGCAAGAGCCAAGCGGGTGGGAAATTCACCTGTGAATGCAACAAAGGATTCACCGGCACCTACTGCCACGAGAGTAAGAGCTGAAAGGAGGATGAAAGATTCCATCCTCCCCTCCCAGACTGCTTTAAGGGTTCTTTATTGTAACGCAGTGAACCTTGGAACTGCTTTAAGTTTTCATATCCCGCCTTGGGTGAGGCAGAGTGGAATTTGCTGGGCCTTGGGGAAAGTTCACAGTAATGAACCCTCTGGCCATGAATTCTGTGTTTGTAAAAACCTTATGTATACAAGGTCTGAGGGAGTTAATAGTGGGGTTTAAGGTGGATCTTAAGGGCTCCTGATGTATTTTTTGTTGGTTTTAATAGTAATCGTTGAGTGAGTTCATCACTTCATCCAGTTTTTCACCCATTTCTCATCTTATAACCCTTCCCCTCAAAAGGGTCTTAGAAATGGAAGTAGCACCAAACAGCCTGCAATAAGATGATGACTTCCAGTAGCTGTACTCCTAGTTTAAGATTTTTTCCTCCTTTTTTTTTTTTTTTCCTCCTCCCAACTGTTGCAGATATCAATGACTGTGAGAGCAACCCCTGTAAAAATGGTGGCACCTGCATCGACGGCATCAACTCCTACAAATGCATTTGCAGT
The DNA here is from genome assembly GCF_003031625.1 of Empidonax traillii. Lineage (NCBI taxonomy): Eukaryota > Metazoa > Chordata > Aves > Passeriformes > Tyrannidae > Empidonax > Empidonax traillii. The sequence goes on along the minus strand of NW_020955321.1, from coordinate 589,999 downwards.
GATGGATGGGAAGGAACATATTGTGAAACAAGTAAGTCATCCATTCTTCAGCGCACAGAAAGATCTCTTGGGAAAACATAGGGAAGGAATGGCTGGTGCTGTCCTGAAGACAAACATGACCAGTGCTGATACACTGCTTCAAAGGCCATTGGGGACCAGGTGTCCTCTACTTCCCACCAAGTCACAGATTTTGTATCAGAGCTAAACCCGGGTTACAAATCTGGACTGGGAGTAGAACTTGGCCCTCCCAGGGTTCGGTTTCCTGCTCTATCCTTTGGATAACTTTCAGGAAGAAACCCTTTGCATGAGTAGATGCCACTTTAGGAAAGGCCTGTCTGTATATCACACCTGTGTTTTGTCCATCTCTGGAGCAGAGGAGGAGCAAGCTCTCGCCTCCCATCACCCTGCCTGAGAGGGTAGTTTATGTAATAGGCCTTTTCATTGCTTGTTTACTGAAGCAAGATCACAAACAAAATGAAAACAAACGGGAGGAATGTGTTGAAACATTCTTCATCTCCGTGACAGGGCTTAAAGCTTTAAAATACTGACTGAAGTGTTTAATCCCGGATTGAAACACAGGCCAAAATTAGGGATGGGTTATGCTCCTTTCAAGCATTGCTTGTCAATTCTGTAAACACTCCTGAGCCTGCTTTCTCTGTTTAACTTCTCCAGATATTAATGACTGCAGTAAAAACCCCTGCCACAATGGAGGAACTTGCCGAGACTTGGTCAACGACTTCTTCTGTGAATGTAAAAATGGGTGGAAAGGAAAAACTTGCCACTCCCGTAAGTTCAGCATTTCCAAAACATAACAGGCACGCTCTGATAGGCCACTTGAACTTGCAAAGAGCACCGGTCTTAAGGATGGTTTGGGTTTCTCGCAGGCGACAGCCAGTGCGACGAGGCGACGTGCAACAACGGCGGAACGTGCTACGACGAGGGGGACACTTTCAAGTGCATGTGTCCTGCAGGATGGGAAGGAGCCACTTGTAACATAGGTAAATACCCCGCATAATCACCAGGAAGCAGATGCAGCAGTGGATCTGTGACCTCAGTTTTTCCCCTTGGCTCGGATTCGAGGGCTTTCTAACAACGTAGCGGCGAATGCTGTTTGTGTTACAGCGAGGAACAGCAGCTGCCTGCCAAACCCCTGCCACAACGGTGGGACCTGTGTGGTCAGCGGGGACTCTTTCACTTGTGTCTGCAAGGAGGGCTGGGAAGGACCCACGTGCACTCAGAGTAAGTCGGCTCTGCTTGAACTTTTCCAGAGTGTTGCCTGATGAGAACATGAGCTCATCCTGTCGCCCTCGGAGTCAAGATTGAAACCAGAAGGGGAAGCTTGTTTGATGTAGGCTTTAGCATCACCTGAATCTTTGTTTTTAATGACTTTATGTGATAGAGCCTTGACCTGGGCATGAGAAAGTTGCAAATCAGCTAAGTGGAGACAGATGTTGTCTTGTTTTCTCCTGCATTCTTCTTCTACGAGCAGCTCTGTCTGCTTCCACTTTTTCTTTTTTTCCCCCCCATTAGATTCTTTACAAGGATCTCTTCCTGTGTACATGTGTTCCATAATGTAGTTAACAAATTTTGTGGTAGAAGCCTGGAATCAATTTAGCAGAGAATTTCAGCATATTTTTGTAAAAGTTGAGCTAAGTATAACTTGGGCATTAGGGGAAGTTTGATCATTCTTTACTGCCAGTAGAGCTGTATTAGCCGAAGCCTGCATGTTTAATGCTGCCTGTCTTTGCTTTGCAGACACAAACGACTGCAGTCCTCATCCTTGGTAAGTTTGCTACGTTTATCCTTGGCTTTTTTTTTTTGTTGTTGCTTTAGAATTCTGCATTCTCTGTAGCAGTTTTTTGATGTCTGCAATGACATTTTTCCACAGTTACAACAGTGGCACTTGTGTGGATGGAGAGAACTGGTACCGCTGTGAGTGTGCTCCAGGCTTCGCAGGGCCCGACTGCAGGATCAGTAAGTGTTCCAGTGCTGCTCCACCTGCATTTCTGTCTCCCTTGAATCTTGTTGCAAGACAATCATCTTAATTAGGTAAAGTTGTAGATCAGATGAGTGATAGGTGTCCTGTCTTCTCTCTATCCGTAGCAGATTTGGGGAGGGCAGGAGTCACACTGAAAATGAAAGAAATTTGGAAGTCACTCAGCTGGAGCTGAAACTTCTTGGTTCAGATGAGTGGGCAAAATGCCTTCAGGATAGTCTTCCCAGTTCATATGTGTTTGTGTGGCCCAGGCTTCTGCTTGAGATGAAAGTGTGCCAGCCAAAAAACCTTGTCAATTAATAATCCACCTCCAAGCCCTGAGGTCATGTATGTGCTTCCCTGTAATTTAATAATAATTACAGGTAGGAGGACACTAAGGCTTTTTTTTTAATAACAGCCATGGAAATGGAAGTCTCACAGCAGCAATACGACTGGGAAGGGGTTTAACATTGTCATCAGTTGAAGAATCTAGTGGGGGACAAAACTGGAACACATCAGAGGAGAGGAAGTGTGCCTGTGTGAGAAGGAATGCGTCCTTGCCCTTGGAAAGCTCAAGTAGCCACAGGGGTCAGGTTTTGATCTTTGCTAGTGCCACACAGCAGAAATGTCAAAGGACTTGTTTTGAGGTTATACCGGTGCTGCCAGCAGGAATCTGTCTCCCAGCAGACGCTAGAAAATGAACATAAAAGCTCCAGTAGGCAAATCCATCCCGTGTTTGCTTTCCTCTGACAAAACAAAAGGATACTATGGAGTAACTACTCTGTTTCCTCTCCTTCCCGTCACAGATATCAATGAATGCCAGTCCTCGCCCTGCGCCTTCGGAGCTACGTGTGTAGATGAAATTAACGGGTACCGTTGCATTTGCCCCCCGGGTCGCAGCGGTCCAGGATGCCAAGAAGGTATTCCAGATGCCAGGGCTGGTCCTAATACTTGTAGCAAGTTCTGTGTAACTGCATCTTGATGGTTTTGTGGTTGTATGGGGTTGTTTTTGGTGGGTGTTATCTGTTGTTGTTTAAAGCAAATACCTTTTTTGAAGACACAAACTTAGTGATAACTTTAGGTGAGCTTAGGTTTTGTAGGGTTGGTGTTGGTTTGTTTGTTTGTTTGTGGGGTTTTTTCCACTTTTTGCCTATTTTAAGCTTTTAATTCTGTTCACTCTTCAGTTACAGGAAGGCCTTGCATTACCAGCGTTCGAGTAATGCCAGATGGGGCGAAGTGGGATGACGACTGCAATACCTGCCAGTGTCTGAATGGGAAAGTCACCTGTTCTAAGGTACAGCCGTGCTGTGCTTCGGGTTACACTTGTTTTCTGTCCTCTGACCAGTGGGTTCTTACCAGTATTCCTTCTCTCCTAGGTGTGGTGTGGCCCTCGACCCTGTGTCCTGCACGGCAAAGGCCACAGCGAGTGCCCCGCCGGCCACGCCTGTGTCCCGGTGCGGGACGACCACTGCTTCACCCACCCGTGTGCCGCGGTGGGGGAGTGCTGGCCCTCCAACCAGCAGCCCGTGAGGACCAAATGCAACTCAGATTCTTACTACCAGGACAGCTGTGCCAACATCACCTTCACCTTCAACAAGGAAATGATGTCACCGGTGAGTAGCAGCGGCTCGCTGTGCTGTGGCACGTGTGGATTCCGCTTGCCGGAGCTTGGAAGGGCTTTTTTTCATAGGGAAAAGCACATTAAAAGATGACATTGCCTCTTTACCAAAGCAAACAGAAAGCAGAGAAGGATTAATGCAGCCTTCCACCATAAATGCTTTTGTGTCTAGGGAAGAACAAAAGCTGGTTTTGAGGGAATTCCACCTCCTTTTCCCTTGAGAAACTCTTACTTCAGGGCAGGGGGAAAAAAAAAACCAAGCAAATCTTATATCTGTGTTTGTGTGCATATGTATTTAAAAAGCCCAACACCTTTTTTGTGTCCTCCAGGGCCTTACCACAGAGCATGTTTGCAGTGAATTGAGGAATCTGAATATTCTGAAGAATGTTTCTGTTGAATATTCCATCTATATTACCTGTGAGCCTTCCCACTTGGCAAATAATGAAATCCATGTTGCTATTGTAAGTATTCCTGGAATATTTTTAAATGTCTCAGTAGTTAATTGTCTGGATATGTGAGCAACATGTGGATTTCATAAAAATCCTAATTCCTGGCTTTGTCAGCACTTCTTGTGGTTTAGTTTCCATCCTGATTCCCTCTAAGAACAGGGAATGAATCCTGGTTACATGTGCATACCTGACAGCAACTGTAATAGGGGGAGTAAAACATTTCTGTGCTACATTCTTGCTTTCTGGGGGGGGGGGGGATTTTTGGTCTTTGTAGGGATGGAGACAAAAATTATGCATTATCAGTTTCTGCCCATAGCCAGCCTTTTTGGTTGGGGTTTTTTTATGCGCTAAAAGCACCGAGAGCCTTAAGTGACCATGGAAGTTTATAAACAGCAGAGTCCCCCGTGCATCTGATGTGGCATTTGGTGTTAATTGCGTGCCTTGCCCTGCAGTCTGCAGAAGATATCGGGGAGGATGAAAACCCAATCAAGGACATCACAGACAAGATCATCGACCTGGTGAGCAAGCGTGACGGGAACAACACCCTCATCGCGGCGGTGGCCGAAGTCAGGGTGCAGCGGCGACCGGTGAAGAGCAAAACAGGTGAGCTGGACCTTGTCCCCAAACTCCTGTACCCTTGCCCTGACTAGAACAGCCCTTCCAAGGGAAGTCTGGAATCTCTGCTCCTTAGCCCCGTTCCTGGCTTTGCACCAGGATCTTTTTACTTTGAGGAGACCACCAAGGTTTTGAAAATGCTCTAAACCAGTGGCCTGACCAGTGGCAGGACTAACTGCTCTCCCGTCTCTTCCAGATTTCCTGGTGCCGTTACTGAGCTCGGTCCTAACAGTAGCCTGGATCTGTTGCCTGGTCACTGTGTTTTACTGGTGCATCCGGAAGCGCCGAAAGCAGAGCAGCCACACTCACACGGCCTCTGACGACAACACCACCAACAACGTGAGGGAGCAGCTGAACCAGATCAAAAACCCCATTGAGAAACACGGAGCAAACACTGTCCCCATTAAAGACTACGAAAACAAAAACTCCAAAATCGCCAAAATAAGGACACACAACTCCGAGGTGGAGGAGGACGACATGGACAAGCACCAGCAGAAGGCCCGATTTGCCAAGCAGCCAGCCTACACTTTGGTAGACAGAGATGAAAAGCCCCCCAACAGCACCCCTACAAAACACCCAAACTGGACAAATAAACAGGACAACAGAGACTTGGAAAGTGCACAAAGCCTAAATCGGATGGAGTACATCGTATAGCAGACGGTGGGGTGCTGCCATGCAGGGCCTTTAAGTATCATTATAAAGGCACTCAAGAGCTTGTAGTTCTTAAAACTGTTGTGTAATATTTGAGTCTAAGGCTATTATTTACTTAGAATCCCTGTGTTAATTTAAGTTTGGACAAGCTGGCTTACACTGGCAATGATAGTTGCTGTGGTTGGCTGGAATACCAAGTGCTGCATTTCACATCTATGCAAAACTAGTCAAAAGTGCCCTCCCGTAAATTCAGCTGCAGCTGATCCATCATGGAAACGTTCCATAAGGTATTACATAGCCTTATTACTCTTCCTTAGTGTTCATTTTCTTTTTTTTTTTTTCCTTTTTTTCTGCCAGATGCTCCGATTTATACAGTTTCTTTAGAATAATACATTTTATTTATATTTATTGAATTTGAGTTTTTTGTATATTGGTTTTATGGTGACGTACAACTAGTTCTGTATTTGAAAGTGCCTTTGCAGCTCGGAACCACAGCAACTATCAAAAATAAGTTTATTATTTATTTTTTTATTGTATTTTTGTTGGGGGTGGGTGGGGGGAACTTGTCAGCAGTTGCTGGTAAATGAAGAATTTAAAGAGGAAAATGTGTCAAAAATAGAAGTTTGTATAGATATGTAAATAATTCTTTTTTTATTAATCACTGTGTATATTTGATTTATTAACTTAATAATCAAGAGCCTTAAAATATCATTCCTTTTTATTTATATGTATGTGTTTAGAGTTGAAGGTTTTTGATAGCATTGTAAGCTCGTGGCTTCTTTATTTTGAATTTATTTTCTTGTTACATGTTGCCTATATGCCAAAACTAAGGTGTTCTAAAATAGTTTATTTTTAATAGGATGGGCTTTCATGCCTTGATGCTGGTTTTTGTACAATGTCAAACGTTTGAAACACCTTCCATAGTATCACTTTAAGACTCTTTGTAAGTACTGACTGAGGCAGTTTAGAGAATTAGACTAGAAAATTTTTTTTGCTGCTTTAGACTTGAAAACCGAGTGACAGGCAGATAATCTGCTAAGAAGCAGTTTAAGGGAACAAAACTGAGCTATTACTTTATGTAGATGAAATGTGAGTGGTTGCATGTAATTAAAAATATCAAATTAGCGTGTGAAGTTGGAAACACAGCAATCTTACTTTGTAAATTCTAATTTTTTTTTCTCACCATGAAATATGTAATACTGAACCACTTGTAGATTTGACTTTTTTTTTTTTTTTTGTAATCTACTGCATTTAGGGAGTATTCTAATAAGCTAGTTGTTGAATACTTGAACAGTAGAATGTCCAGTAAGATCACTGTGTAGGTTTGCCATAGATTACACTGCCCGCCTTAACAAGTGAGGAAATCAAAGTGCTATTACGATGTTTAAGATCAAAAGGCTTATAAACATAGTCATCTCGGTGGTTAACCATTGAGATCATGAAGATACCTTGTATTGTGATATTAGTGTTATATGAAAATGCATCTTTGATGTGTTGTTCCTGGCAATAAATCTTGAAAAGTAATATTTATTAAATTTTTTGTATGAAAACATGAAAGAGCGTTGAGATTATTGAGCTTGGAGGTGCTCCCGGCCGCTCAGTTGTGCAAATCCAGGGGCAGGTGCTGCTGTAGGTTTTCCAAGGCCTGCCCCTGCCTTTGGTGGAGTCAGTTATTTTGTGAGATGATTACATGTTCCCCTCTGGCTCCCGATGGGATTGAAGGGGTTTGGAAGCAGCCTGTCCCTCGTTCTCACTGTCTCTTGGCCAATGTCCCTCTGTCTACTCCTGAGAGGGTGATGGTGTGACTGCAATTGTGCAACCAGTTTACTCTGCTTGGGCCAATGAGCTGCCCCCAGATGTAACCAAATCTAAGTAGCTAGGCAAGATCCAAAGTGCTGACCTGGATGGGAAGGGATCCATAGATCCTGCTGATTTCTGATGGGCAAAAAGTGCTTTGTAAAGCATAAAATAAACTCTTAAAATATTCAACGCGACGGCTTTGAATGCTGAACTAATGATGCTGCCCCTCCCACCCACAGGGGGACGCCTGGGGAGCTGCAGGGGTTGGCTGGCTCGTGGTCTGCTCTGATTTTGGCATGTTCTGATGAAGCTGCAAAGTTGTGTTGGGAAGGGGCTGAAGCTGAAGGAACGATTAACTGTGTAACACATTAACTGAAAAAGAGTTAAACCAACCCTCTGTGAGGTTAGCCCTTTGCATCCGTATTTGTTTGTGGTAAATAAACAGATATTTTATATAAAGATTGCTGCAATGTGAATACAATGAACCCTGACAAAATCTGACAGTAAGAAATACTTTGTTCTGTACCTTCTTTACAGCTGTCTAAAAAAAAATTATAAAATCTAATTAGTGTTACTTTTTATTTTAAACTCACTTTAGAAGGAGGTTTCCACTGTGGCTGTGCTATCTTGGTGGGGGGCTGCTCTTACTCTTGCCAATCACATGCCTGGATCCTTGGCAGTTTAGTGCCTGCTGAATGGGAAGTCAACAAGATTAGCTTCATCTGACCACTTCAATAATTCCTCATCAAACAAATCCCACGAGTATTTATTTCCCTTTTTTCCCTGGCTTCTAAATCTGCAATAAAGCAAACACGGCGTGTCCAAAAAAGCCACTTAAACATGAGAGAATCTTCCACCTGCCTCCAAAGTGCAAAGCCAGGCTATTCCCTGAATGCTTTCCCATGCTTTTAATGTTGAATTAAGCATCATCCTGCTGTCTGCTGTTTGTGTGGGTCTCAGTTGTTTCTGTATCATTAAATTTGCCTCCTTCCAAATGGCTGAAACATACTTGAATTTATAGGAATTTCAGCCTGCCTTCAGTTGAGCAAAAAATAATTAAAAAAAAATAGAGCATTTGCAATTCCTTGGAACAGTCTTCTTCAAAACCTAACTGAGGCAAATTCTAATTACAGATTTAATCACTGCACACAGTGACAAAGCTGTTTAGGTCTCTGAAGACTCGTTGAAAGAAAAACCTGAGTTTCTCAAGCTTCAAACTATGTCAGAGCCCTGAGCACAGTGTTCATTTATTTACTTCCAGCCTTCCCTGCGCTCTAAAGTGCTCTCTGGACCAGGCAGAGGTTTTGTTACTGCAGAGCTCCTCCACACACAACTTGCTTTTCCCACAGAGCTCATGTCATTGCTACCTCACAGTGTTAGAAAATTACAACTGCACGAGTTGTGCAGAGGGAGGGAAGGAAATTCTGTGCAACTGCTGTAATGGTATTTATTAATTAATCCTCATATCTCAGTGGTGGCTCCAAAACTTGCACTGGTGAATGTAACACAAAACCAGTCCTCCAAAGCCCAGATCCACCACCACACTGGGGGCTGGTCTAGGAAGTGGTTTCCGTTGCCATGAAAATAAATAGAAACATGAAGTTTAAGGCTTCACTGTTAGAACACCAAGGCACATTTATTTTTCTGGAAATCATTCTTTGCCAGTTCACACTTTACAACCCAGGGAAGACACATTCTGTCCAGTCAGGAAAAGTTTCCCACTGCTACTGTGTGTTTGTTCTTTGGATCCTTCTTCATCTAAGGACCGAAAAATACATGTTTCCTGAGCTGCCAGTTAAACACAGGCACTAAAATAAAATGAGTAAAATAAAATTACTCCCCTTAGCATTCTCATCTTTGCTCTACCTACAGCTAATTGAACCTGCCAGATCTGGGTTTGGTTCAGCTCAAGCACGGCCACATCAAAGCTCTGCTCCTCCGCATGGAAAGGGCCCATCTTACGCAGAGCTAACTGGGAAAGGTGCTGATGGTGCACGTTACATCAGCCTGAATGCCAATATATTCCTGTCACCGGGGAACACCAGCCTTGGGAACGGCTCCCTCTGCACAACTAAGAGCAGCCAAGAGCAGTGGGACACCTGAAGCCTCAAATGTGAACCAGTTTGGGCCCCAAACCCGAGCCCTGCACCTTGAAGCCGTGTCGCTGATGAAAACATTTTCCCTTCCACAGACACACCACCTGATTATGTTATTAATCAGCTCCCTGCAAAGCTAGAAAAGGTACAAGGTTATGCTCTTGGTGGCTCCTTCAAGATGCCTGATTCTGCTCCTTATCCCCAGCCCTGAGGCTGAATCCAGCCCTGCCTCCCCGGCTCTCCAGGCACTGCCCCTGCCATCTGTGGAGTCACAAGGCAGAGCCTTCGTGTTTTTGGGAGTGCATGCAAAGATGAGAAGTTCTGACAAGGGAAGTACCAAACTCAGCCTTTTCCGCCCCAGAAGATGGAAGTGATTGCATAACCTCCCCCTCTCCTCCTAAAGGAAACAAGAATATTTAAGTATATTTAAGATTTTTTTGGCTTCCTCTTTTCTCAGTGGTCATCACGATTAGTGTTTGCCAGTGCACACAAAGTTTGCACTTTGTGTCACTGATTTGTGAAAGGTCAGTGATTGCTCCCAAAAGAGGGGAAAACAGTAAAATAACCATGCAATGATTAATTCCAACTTGTGGGGGAGAGCAGGAGGAAAGGGGTGCAGGATCTGAATGGTTCAGCAGCTGCTTCCCCAGCACTGGGGCAGCAGCAGAGCCATGTGGGATCAGAGAGGGCGTCAGACCGGAGCTCCAGCCCAGATCTGCCAGTGAGCACCTTCCCTGTGATGTGCAAATTGTTTCAACCAGTTTTTCTGCAGGGTGGAGAAATAAATCTCTGTTCTTTTTATTCTAGAGCTGTGAGATTATATTAAAGAGAGGCATGCCCAGCTCTAGAATGAGAGCTTAAGACACTTTTCTTTAAAGACCTGATGCATAAATAAAAAGGATAATTATGGTGACAACAAGTAAAGCAGTTATAGAGCTCTAGAGCACCAATTCCTACAACTGCACTAAAGGATTTAACTTGGACAGAATGGGAAGAAATCACTGAAATCCTCATTCACACAAGGTGCGCTGTCAGCTCTCACAGGAACAGATCCCCAGCTCTGGAATAATTTATGTGGATAGTAAAGGAGGTAGGACAGTTGTGGTCAATTCCCTGGACAATTTCCAGGTTACAGCTGAAATGCTCTGCAAGATTATGTCATTTCCACAGCTCTTTTAGGATTTCTCAGCTTAAGCCAACACCAAACAAAGAGTCCCCATCTAAAAATGCCACCTTCTTGCCACTGTGGAAAGGACAAGGCACTACCAGGTTCCATTTTAATTGTCCGGGGAAAAAAAGGTGGACAGAAACACCTGAATGAGTTGACTCAAGAATTTGCAGTACAAGTTCCTTAACCAGCCGGCTTTACCTCGGAAAACTCCCCTCAGTGCTGCCCCAGCCGTCAGGGTAAGCACATGCACCTCCCTGCAGGTTCAGCTGCTTTGATATCCCTCTGATGAAAGGCTCCTGTGCCGCTGCTCCCCCAGCCCACACCTTCTCCTTCACACAGGGGAGGGGAAGCCAGTTAGTGCTCATTAGAGAAGAAAAAAGCACAAAGCTGAGGAGTGAGGAGTGCCTTTTATTAAAGCTAATTTCTGAGGCCAGCCCACACTTCCCACTGCTGGCAAAGAGACTCGGCTTTACAGCCTCTGTTTGCTGCAGCCTGTTTTAATACAGAACAAAACCTCTCACTGGGTACTGATACAGCCAGGAGATAGCTGCTCATAACATGCAATCTGGGAAAGTCTGTATTTTACATCTTTCTTATTCCCACTGCAAACAGAAAAATATTTCCTCCTCCATTTTTTTTTTCTTTAGAAAGAATCCATTTTCCAGTCAAAAGCCAATGCGTGATGATATAAAAATGTCAATTAAATCTCAGCTGAGGCAAGAGAGAAGGAACTTACTGACCAAATAAATGGCTCCTTAACACCTCACATGGTCAAAACCTTCTGCAGCAAGGAAAGTTTGGGTTCTCACCTGGCAGGTAACACCAGCATTAACACAAAGCTTAGTGCTCACAATAACTCTTGGGATGCTTTAAACCTTCCTATGGATCAACACTGGGCAAGGGAGATTTTACATCAGCTGCTTCCTCTTCATAAATGATTACGTAAAAAGCTGGTCTAGCTTTTGATGTGTGTTTAAACACAAAAGTTCACTAAACAAATATTTTTTAACTCCTTTGATGTAAAGGGTAATGGAAACAACTGTCTGCACACATAGAAAGTGTTTCGCTAGGAAAGGGCTGTTTCGCTATCAGCAAAGAGCACAGACCAAATGAACCAGATGATTCATTAAAAATAAAAACCCACCGAAGCTGGCTGGTTTGAGATAAAAAACTGAACCAAAGATACTGTTTCTGTGCTTCAGTGGCAGTTTCAGAACAGAACAGAGCCTTAAACGTTCCTTACTTTTACCAGAAAGGTGTGCTCATGCTGCTCCGAAGCAAACTGGTAACTGAAAGTCACAGCCAAGATTTGGAAGCAGCTCAGTTTCCAGCTCCCTTTTTCCCCCTAAACATGATTTAGGAAATCAGGTCTGTGGTTCAAGAGCGGGTCAGACCACACTTCTGCCAGTCCTCTGGGTGCAGGTGATAAAGAAAAAGCAAAGCCTGAGAAGAGACCCTGGGCTTAAAATAGAGATACCAGACATGACAGCGACACAGCCTGAGTGTCCCAGCAGCACCCAAGGCACACACCAGGTTTGCAAAAGGGAAGCTGTTACAAAAGTCTTGCTGCACAGACAACAGAGAAAACAGCTTTGAGCAGCAGCACCACCTAAAATCTAGAAATGACCACGAATTCAAAGCTTTTCCTCTGAATAACTGCATTTCTGCATGACATTTTAAGGTCTAAATACACAGCTCCCAAGAAACTCAAACCCAGTGAGTTCTGTAAGGGCAGGAATGATGCAACTTTGCACTTGTGAGAAAATTTAATGTATCCAAGCCCCCTATAAATGTATGGCATTCCTTTGTATGGGTGCAGGCAGCTATCTTATCCAGTTAAGATTATAAATAAATTGTAATTATAAGGTTAAACCACATTTAATAACATTATGGGATGATAAAAAACTATATGTGGGTTGCCCTCTGGTTTCTGACACTTGAGTTATCTATGCTAAAACTTTAATATAAACTATCAAACTATTTTAATTACTCTTATTTTTTCTGATAAATACTTGTTTAAATGTCCTTACATCTCTCTCAAGTCCATCAAAAAGGTGCTTTTTACTCCCTTCCTGGCCCAGTATCTCCAGTCCATAATAAAGACAACAGTAAACCTACCTCAAGCTCTTCTTCCTCCAAACCAGGTGTTTTGGCAGCCTTGGTTTTGCTGTTACTAGGAAAGATCTCTTAGCAGAGCCTGAAGCTGGGTAAGGGTTAGCAACCTGACTGCAAAGCACTGAGAAACATCACACAAACAGCTGAAAGAAAAAAGAGAACATGTCCTCTAGACAGATGCAGAATCTCTCTCTCTTTACAGCAAGAGCAGAAATAATTTCTTGCAGAAGGAAGCTGTACAATCAACAGCGCCTTGCTGTCAACTGCTGAGCTGCCAGCTCTCATCAGGACCAGTGTTACACCACCAGCTCTAATGCTCATGGATGTGAATCATCTTCTTAACGCCAATGAGGATATCCACAGTCCTAAGTAAATGTCAGTGAGATTTTTCTAAATTGCTTCAGATAAAATCACAGAATTGTAGAATATGCTGAGTGGGAAGGGATCCACAAGGATCATCAAAGACAGCCCCAAGAATCCCACTCTGTGCCTGAGAGTGCTGTCCAAACGCTTCTTGAACTCAGACAGGGCCCACAACCACTTCTCTGGGGAGCCTGTTCCAGCACCCAACCACCCTCTGGGGGAAGAACCTTTTCTTAATACCCATCCTAAACCTCCCCTGATAAGAGTTTCACGCCATTCCCTCAGGTCCTGTCCCCACAGAGCAGAGGTCAGTGCCAGTCCCACCCTTCCCCTCACGAGGAGGCTGTAACTGCACTGAGGCCTCCCCTCAGTCTCCTCCAGCTGAACACACCAAGGGCCCTCATCCACCCTCGAGGCCCTTCACCACCCTCCTTTGGACACTCTCTAATAGCTTCATATCTTTTCATATTGTGGCACCCAAAACTGCCACAATATTCAAGTGCAGAGCAGAGAGGGGCAATCTCCTCCCTCACCCAGTGATGCTGGGCCTGATGCCCCCCAGGACGCTGTTGCCCCTCCTGGCTGCCAGGGCACTGCTGACTCAGTGTCCGTGGCCACACTGGTTTGAAGAGAATTATGAAAGAAAATTGCTCATACATTTATTTGACACATTTAAAAAAGACAGACATGAAATAAAGTTACGTTCCCTTAGCTCATTTGCATATAAATTTGAAAAGCAGGATGAAAAAGTACCTCTGTCTTAAAGTAAGAACTAACTGGGGTATCACTGACACATAAAAACCCGCACGTTGTCCTTGCACACAGGCAGGGCCTGATTTTGGAAAAATAAATGCATGTCCATATGTTTGTGCCTGAGCTTCATTCACCCCAGAGCAATGTTTACACATCCAGGTGTAAATATATAAATATAAACCCAACCTTCATTTTTCCAAAGACTGAATGCATGATCAGTTGTACCCACAACGTGGGCCACAAATAAACGTTCGTATCAAAACTGCACAAGCAGAAAACTGCAGTTATTTCGAAAGCTCGCTCAAAAGGTGGGCCTCAAATTATCAGCTATTATTCCTGGTTAAAGATTTATACGAAATAAGCTCAATTTGCCTTATTGATGGAAAGATCATGTGAATAAACCATGAACTTTCTAGCACAGAGGATTAATTTTTAGTAAAATAAACTGTGTTCAGAAACAAGCAAAACACTGAATAACTGCAGCTGCTAACAGACCAGGAAAGGGGTTTTACTTTGCTGTCATCAGTTGATATGACTTTTTAACAGCAGTGAAACATACCCAGATCTAAAATTTTGCTTTGTAAATATTGAGATTTTTCTTTCTATAAATATGACACTGGTTCATGCAATATTAATGTCTAATTCATAAAGACTTCAAAGGATTATCCTCATTACGGTTCCAAATGACAAACATACTTAGCTAACTCTAAAATTTCTTAAATTGTGTTCTCTAATTTTGCATTTTTATGATCTTTCCATAATTTGGAATTGCTTCCTACTTTTTGCTTACACACAGATTTGGGTGACCACTCGTGCCATCGAGGTAATACTTCAGATTTTATGACTTCTTAAGCCTTCGAAGTTTTAACTTCCTGAGACCATTTTCAGGTTCTTTTTTTCTTTTTTGGGGAAGCTTCTCTGAAGACACAGCTTGCAGCTCTAGAGTCGATGTTGGCACTGCAGGCAATCCTTCAGTGGCTGTGCTTGGCTCATTCTGGCTTGTCTGCACTCTACTGTTCCTCTCAGAAAGAGGCTGGGAGGGTTCTTCTGTCCAAGTGAATGATTGCTTGTCTTGCTTAAAAAACCTGGAATTAAGGGGGGTCTCCTCCTCCAGGAATGGACCCAAACAATCAGCATTGCACTTACTCATTTCTGTATCGACAGAAATTAAAGGAGTCCCTCCAGAGGACACTTTTTTGCACTGCTCTGACTTCTCCTCTGACCCACAGCTCTTCAGCTGAGCCTGTGTTTTGGTCACTCTTCGACTTTGCTTTGGGCCCAGCAGAGCTGACTCAGAGCCGCAAGGAGGGTTCTCGCTTAGAAGACTCGACTCCAGCCACTCCAGAGCGTGAGGTTTTTGCTGGCTGCTAACATCATCTGCCTGTCTCTGATTAACATAATTTTCCAGCTCTAAAACAGGAAGCTCCAAGCTGCTCCCAGCTGTATTTGTACAGTCCTTCAGCAGGCCTGGAGTCCAACGTTTCACATCAGAGCGAGGACTGAGAGAAGTTTGACAGTCGTTCTTTCTGTTCTCTGTCTGTGAGTCCCCCGAGCCAAGATACACTTTCTTGGAGCCCTTGCTGATTTGAGGTTGGCTTGCACTACTCTTCCTTGTTTTCTTCCTTTTCACACTGCAATTAAAAGGAATTTTGTTTTTTTAAATTAAAAAAAGAAGACTCTTTACTGCCTCGATCTGCCCTTCTTCCAAACCCTGGAACACCACTAGGGCCACCCTCTTTCTGAACATGGGAAAAATCCCTGTATGTCATCTTGACAAGCAGCAATGTTTGTCTAAGTGTGCATAACATCAAGTGTTATCCATCTGATTTTCCACTGCACTAGGGGAGAACCCTATTTATTAATGACTAAGCCACGAAGGAGTGAGTTCACATTCTACTCCAAGAGGCAGAACTGGATTCATTACACATGTTAAAGGTCAACCCAGCAGAAGTATATTGAATTCCTTCCTGAACTGGCTTGATAAAATAGCATTTCATAAGTGCCTAAACGATTCCAAACCATTCCCATATATCCACATGCATAATGTATAGCTACAGGACAGAGGGGGCTGGCAGGGAGAGGCAGCAGAGAGTGTGTCTCTGTGTGAGAGCTTCTAATCTCTATTTTAGAATGTTCCTCTGGAATTTTTCCCAGGACATTTCAAAGCGTTGCTTTGGAGTTAACCACTACTCATCTCGTATCAAGCTCGCTCATCTGGGAAGAACTTAGTTAATGCAAGTAGATGATATTCTAAAAGGAATTATACAGGAAAATGGGATCACAAGGGACCTGATGGAGTGTCAGTACATAAGCACCCCTTGGCAGGGTGTTACCTACAAATCCACATTTCACATAGGCCATGAGATCAATTTTAAGCCCAAGTACTGAGGCTGCATTTTGAGTCTAAAAATGTCACTTGAACTGTGACCAAAGGTCCAGATTCTCAAAATGGACAAAACAATGTATTTGCAAAGTGTTTTTCACCAGATTCAAGCATCACGTATTTATTTTGGCTCAGAGCTTCATTCAAGGAAAAAAACAGCCTGTTTTGATTCTACCCAGTGCTATGTGAGATATCTAAGAGCTTTCTCCATGCTGTAAAAAACTGCAACATTCATTTTATGTGCTTATCCCCACTAGAGTAGCAGTCTCTTGGCAATTTAAAACAATCTTTTGTAGAACAGTTTGTATTCTTTGAAATTTTGTTACATAGGCTAGATCCTACCAACCCAAATTCCACCCATTTTAAGTTCAAAAGCTTAGGAAGAATAGTGACATACATTCTTTTCAGGATGTCTTGCTTTATTTGTTCATTCAGACTGATCTTAAGCTTCTTGTTCTCAGCAGATTCAGTAAAATATTCAGATGTCCCACTGGAAAATTCTTCTTTCTGCTCCAAAAGAAAACACAGGTTTAAAACATGACACATCAAGCTATGATTATTCAACAGAAAACTCCATTTCTAATACAGAGACTTACAGCTGTTCTTTATTATTTTGATCTGAGCAGTCTAAGAGAAACAATTATTTTTAATCTTTTAATATTTGGGAGTCTAGTCAGCTCCCTCCCCTTTCAGACTCCCGACCAACATATTTCATATGCTAAAATACACCACAAACAAACAGGACTGCAATGTAAAGGATGGAGCTTTCCAAACCAGCCCGAGGAAACTGCTGGCAAATATTTGACATCTTTGTGGCTCAAACTGTGACAAATGCCAGGAATCTCTCTTGCAGACAGGAGCATGTTTGTCAGTCAGGTTTTTTTTCTGAAGAGACTGACTGGCGCAGTGGTCTCTACGCTTATTCTCAGAGGAATTCCCACAGCTTTCCGTACTTAGGAAAAACATACAGAGCGGTATTTGCTCCCTGAAGAAGGCAAGGGTTAAAACTTTTAATTCTACCATTTAAACTCACAGATTGTAGTGGTTGGCTACTACAGGACAACAAGGGAATTCTTTCTGGTCTCAGCTAACAGCAGCGCCATGGTTTTACATAATACGAGGTTGGGGCGAGCGGGAGGGAAGGAAAATGCTCTTTTTCTTCAAGCTGTGAGCATTTCCTTTCACAATGAAACAATCTCCATCAGAGAAGGGCCATTTGCTGACTTCACTATTAACTACCACATGCTCCAAAAAAGTATTATCTCCGAGGCTATGGAGGAGAGGGGAAAAAAAGTGGTAAAGGCAAGAAGAGAAGAGGCTTTGTGCGTCTCCTTGGCTTTGACAGCACTTTTCTCCATCAGCCTGAACGATGCAGCCTCTGGAAGGGGCTCAACAAACACAGGGAAGGCTTATTTAGCCCATTCCTTGCTCTGTGCCATGAAGAGAACACACTGGAACCAGGTGGCATGGGAGAACCTGTGGAGGCACAAAACCAAAGCCTGTACACGACCCCCGCCTGGAAAACCCCTCAGAAACCTTGTCACTTAGGGGAGATTAAGCCCTGCCCATTTTTATCTCTGTTTTAAAGGAGATGGGGGGAAACCTCCATGCTCTTTCCAGAAGAAACAGCCAGTGAAAACAGCTTCCTGTTTTGTAAACAGGAGGGCAGTCAGGCAAAGAAGTAAAGCCATTTTGGTCCTTAAAACTATGGCTGTTCCCAGCCTCCTTTCAGAAGCATCTCACAAAAATGTGTGTGTGTGCATTGAGAGATCCACCCAGTGCTGTCCACTGATGGTGCAAGGAGTGTGTTTACAGCAGGCAGAAAACACATGGGACTTACCTGCAACGTGATTTCAACCCTAGAAATCAAGCTTAACTAGTTTAATCTGAGGGATTAATTGCTGCTTCTATTCTTGTTACAGGCAGATTCCCCTAATTTGACTAAATACGTTTTCGTACTTTGTAAACTATTAAAGACTGGAACATTATTAAGATACTCAAGAGTTTGGCCAATTTTAAGAGAAGACAGACTGCAAAGCCTGGAGAAAGTATTCTGATTTCCAGTAACAGTCACACAACTTGGACTTAAGGCTCTTGCACAATCCTCCTGCATCAAAGCAGCTGGAGAGCACTCACACTCGGCCAGGGAGTGGGAGCCCAAGCAGATAAAGAAGTGGAGTTTCTGCTGTAAGGTGAATTCTGTTAAACCTTCTTCAGTCCCCAGCACAGCCAACTGTGCCAGGACCCCCAGCCCACTAAGGGAATTCTTGTACATGTGGAAAGTAGAACTTGCTACAAAATCCAGGGGAGAACTGGGGGCAGTTCCTGTCCACACTCACTCCTGCAGATAAGCACCAAACCTCAGTTCTAACTTGTACCTGACCCGAAGCAGGGTGTGAAGGGCAGGCCCTGGAGACAGGCAAAGATGGCCAAGTCATGTCACCTGTGAGTTAAGTCAGGCTGGAGTTTAATACTCCAGAGGTGAAGGACTAACATATTCCCTCACCGCGCTATCATCAACCTTTTGTTTTGCTTTCAAATAACTTATCGCATGAAGCGGTGACAGAAAAGGGTTAAGGCATCAAAAAAAAAATTAAAAATCAAAATGATTTATATGTGAAACACTTCTGAACATGCCCTCTAAGTACAGTAGATTTTCCCCTCGGAACCACACCCTGTAAGTGCTGTATTTTGAGAGCTGAACAATTAACATAAGGCATATGAGTCAGTCTTTGAAAGACTCTGTGGGAACCAGAGAGCCTTTTGCTATTAGGAGTGATGTAAACTCCCTAAGGCTGGAATAAGTCCACAATAGAAGGCAGAGAGAGAGAGTCATAAATAACAACAATGGGCACTCCATATACTACTAAGACACTCAGCCATTATTGGTGATACTTCCTTTATTTTCTTTATTAGACTTAATAATTTTAGTTAATTAAAAAAAAAAAATAAAAATGGCTCTCTGTTTTGAGAATCCTATTTATTTCCTATGGGAACTTCAGGACTTGTTAAAGAAACAAAAAGAAAAAGCTAATCTGCTCTCATCCTGTCTAGTAATCCCAAATTCCTTTTAGGCAGTGAAATAATTAAAGAAAAATATTCCAGGCATAAAAGGGAGGACAGCAGAAGCAGACATCATATAAACAATGACACCACGACAGAGAAAAACGTCAAAGCACCACCAGACTTGCGACTCGACTCTGAAAGAGCTGCAGGGAGTGGGATCGCTGCGAACAAATTAAAACCACATTTCTTGGCAAATCGTTCAAGACAGACATATTTACATTTGTATAGAGACTGGGTGGGCACAAAAGATTAAAATGCTTCTCTAGCCCTTGAACTGCCAAGTTCTATTAGAAATATGTGCACTTAAAATCCCGGGGTAAGCTCACACTCCTTTTTGTCACTAAAACTCGGCAGAGAAGGGCCTGCAGAAGTGAAGCTGCCCAAGTCTCACCAGCCAACCTGCTCATAATACTGGCCTCCCCAAAACTGAATTCTAAAATCCTTAGTACTTATCCAAAGAGAGGTCTGAGAGGAAAAAACCTGTATTAAGACCTAGAGAGAAACATATCTGTTTGGCACATATCATACTTCCTTTAAGGTTTATCAAATTGAAAATTCTTTTTCTTTTTTTTTTTTCGGCTATTTCACTCAACTTACTGCTCAGAGTGAAAAAGAAATCCTCAGAAATGTAAAAGAGGTCACTGCCATCTCCAGCTCTCTCCAGGGCAGCTGAATTCAGCATTAAATAGCTGTTAAAGAACTCCTCGTGGATGGGCACTTGTGAGGAACCCTTACAACTCATTACCCTGAAGAAGAGTGAAAGAGTTTGGCCTTTTCAGCCTGACAATAAACTCATACAAATACTGATTTATTTTTTTTTCCCAGTCTAATGCTGGGTTGAAAGAAAACCTTCTAAACTGAACAATGCTGCCTCCCTTTCCTGCCTTCTTATTTGGTGTCATACTTTCTAGTTGTCTCTTACTCTTCTCAGTGGCACATATTTATGCACCAACAAAGTAACACTAAGGGAGAAACAAATTTAATGTCTGGTTAACCAAAAAACAAACAAACAAACAAACAAACCAACCCCACGATAAAAATTAAATTGTTTAAAAAATACATTTATGAATGTGGTTCATCAAAAGTACTTAGTAGAAAACATCAATGGGTTCAAGAAATCAAATTTTGTATTACAGTGGCAAATGGGAGGGGGACTATAAATATAATAACGTAGACAAAGCTATGAACTGAAGTATTATCCCAGGCACACACAATAGAAGCAAAATTAGTGAAATTATTAAGACAGAATTTATTTGGGGGAGCTTTATGTAAGCTGGCAATTGCATGATTGCTTTAATGTCACTCTAAGCCATATCAAGGGCTCACCCATCCAAGATAACCTTTAGGTTTCAGAGGTGTCCTAACAGATGACTGGCAGATCAGAGAGGTCAGACAGGACTCCTTCCAATCTGATAAGCAAAAAAGGGCTCCTAAAGCAAGTGAGGAGGCTTGTGAGTGAAGGATAAATCAGATATTCTAATCTAACTGATAAAAAAGTGACAGAGACGGGACTTTGGGTCTCGTCTCCTGCCCTCTCCCATCCCACATGAAGGAAAAGCTTCCCACAGTTTCACAACGCAAATTTTTTGCATTTCCAATGTGGTGATGCATCTGTCCTGGCAGATGAACTCCAACCACATCATAAAACATTCGCAGAAGTTTTCCAAGTACAGAAATGGATCCCATTTTGAACCTGAAACACAGCTCTTTGATCGGACTTGGAGAATATTGCTCTACATTTTAAAGTTGACTGTCCTGCTCTAAATGTCAGTAAGTTCCAATAAAAACCATGAAGGATCATTCCAGGTTACACATTGGAGTGCTGGTTTTTTCCTTTGAAATAGGTACTTTTAAGGAATGCTGGTGGTTTTCAAAAATTCTCCAATTTCAATCTGGAAAAGAATGTAAGAACCAGAGCAAACGGCATCTCTCTGGAGGAGCAGAACTATTCAATTTACCCATGGCCCAGCACAGAAAGCAACAATCAAACCCCTGGATCAGTGCAGTCCTCATTATCTACCACCAAATTTCATTTTAATTAAGTTTTTGCTCGTCAAGAGGCCCTGTGGTCTGCACTATTTAGTCCAAGAGCTGGCCCCATCTGCTACAAGCCCCTGTGATACACATTCCACTTTCTCAACCTACAAGGTGTGAACCCAAGTTTCTCACTCGATACACAAGTCCTGGCGATTCCAAACATTCCAAAGGTCCCCAAAGCATCATCAGATTAGCTCAAAGCATATGACTCTTCTATGAGGAAAATGCCTCCTTCCCTTTGAAGTACTTGGTTCAGATTTTCACTGTACTTTACATACAGCAGGAATCCCACACTATCCTGAACGCAAGAAACTCAGAGTTCTCTAGATTTGCATTTGAACAGTTGCTAGAGAATGGAAAATAGAAAAATTCCTGCTGTAAATGGCAGAGAACAAACAAAATGTGATACTTCACGGGGGGGGGCTTTTAAAAAATGCAGACCTATCTGTATCTCATAGAGCAAATATACCCATCAAACCTTCTAAAGGCACAGAAGGTGCTCCCGAAACAACCGATTTATTTACATACCAAGGAGCACGTGACACGTGCTGTGTGCATTTGCTTGAAGGCAAGAAGTGCTAAACTTAATGTTAAGTAATTGAGCTATTAATCATTCTGATTTTATAGACTGATGCTACAAGACTCAGATTCTATCTTCAGAGAAAGTGTCCACTGATAAGAAAGGGAGGAACAGGCAACAGCCTTTCAACCAAAAGAACTTCTCCCAGTGACGCTGAAGAAAAATCAAAACCATATTAATGGTGAAATTTTACTTTTTTAAAAGAAAACCAATGTCTCATAAGCAGGCAACTTCAGTTTGCCTTTCCTATCAGTTTTTAAGGTTGTCTCCTGCAGTTATGAAAGAGGACATGCATGCAAGATACACAGGGTTTATGCTTGAAAGAGCTTTTTATCAAATAAGAAGACAGGGGTTGAGCTCCACATAAAATTCCTTTCTCCAACCTACAACCCGTGAGGGAAGGAATCTACTACTCCGTTGTCACACGAGGCACTGCTGTAATCCTGCACTACAGCTTTTCCCAGTCTGGCATGAGGATCCTTTATGTGCCTCCCAAATCTAAATGTGTATCAGAGTCAGCCAGTGCAGATGTCCAGCAGTGTCACCCATCAGCAATGCTGAACTAAACCTTGTATTTACCTTCCCAGGTACAGCAAGGGTTATATGACATGAGAGAATACTGCTTAGAGTGTATGATGTACACATGAACATGATTCATATACTTCAAACTTCATTAGTTACGGGAAAAAAACATCTGGAAAAAAAAATATAAATTTTAAAAACAAATGTTCTTTTTATGCAGTGACAGTGTGCAGTAAAACAGGTCTTGGAATGAATAACTAAAGCTCTTGATCTTGCTGGTTATACAGAAGCAAAATAGAGAAAACAGGCAGAACTGCACAGCTCAGGAGACAATTACTGTTCAATAATTTCATGGTTTAATTCGTTTCCAAAACTAACACCACTACCACCACCCCCAAGATCGTCAAGACTTCTGAGCTCACGCTGGAGATCTGTCCCTCCAAATAACTTCAACTCATTACAGATTGTTCAAAAATCCTGCCATAAACCTTTACCATCATATATTTCAGCTTCCCGGTCAGTCAAGTTACGACCTTCCTCTTAGTTCTAAGAGATTTCTGCTGAAGGCTGAGGAACGGACTGCTCTTTAAAACAACTTTAAAAAACTTCTGCCAAATATTCTTCGTTCAGCAAGAATATAATGAATTATTCTCAAAGCCTGAAGTATTTTAAACCTTTTCAAGTCCTACAGCCACCAAAACCTTGCAGATGCACTGCAGCTAAATAAACCCCTTAGCTCGCTGCAGCTTTAAACCCCATCCCTGGCAGCCTTGCCCCTGCCCCTCTGTCCTCTCCGAGTGCGCAGGGGAAGGAGCATCACTCAGTGCAAAGCACAGAACCAGCTCAAATCCACAGGAACCCCCAGCGTAAGCTGTGACAGCAAGAGACTGAGAGGGGAGAGGAAAACGAGGGAGGTGGAAGGATGATGACAGATGATAATATCTCAAATAACCACAAGGCTTTGACAAATGAGGTCTTGTGAACGCAGCTAAGAAGCTGCATTGAAATCAACCGGAGCGCTCATATAAGAAGCAACTACCAAAATCAGGCAAAGATTACTCAATTTGTCCCTGCTTTTTGAAGATTGCTTCATATGGAAATCATTTGATGTGCTTGACCTTTTATACTGCAGCTCCAGGACCATCTGTATTCCTGCTCTCCTTCACCTGGATTTTGCATAATGAGGTACATAATCTTTCATTGAAGATGTATTCCACTTACTTGTTGGCTTTAAGACAGTGGATATTACTTTTTATTTCATTCCATATATACTCTAATATTCTGTCTGCTTTTCCAATAAATAATGCTACAGAACACAGATTTTCAAATCAATTCCTTGCAGCAACATCTTGGCCTTTTTCCCCATGATCACACAGTTAATTCACTCAGCAGTTGCATGAGCACTGCAATTGCACTTCTCAGTAAAAATACTGTGCATTTATCAACAGATGATTTTCATTTACAGCCCTAATGCCCCTCTACCCAGCTCTGGGAGGTTTCTCTGAAATTCTCCACAGCCTTCTCCAGCCTTGACTAATTGAAATAATTGTGTCAGGTTTCATTTCATCATTTGTCCACTTCTCCGGATCGTTAGCACAGCAACCAGCAGAACAGCCCTTAAGACTTCTGCCATGCAGAAAATAAATCAGTTTGGAAGCTATAAGAAGAAACTCAGGCAAGTTCAGACAAATCTCACTGAGGCAACTCACAGCATCACCACTCTCAGGCCTCCTCCCTCCCCTTTTGCAGGAGGTTCCTGCCCCGCTGCACAGTTGGCAGAGGGAGCACACACATGCCCCAGCTGCTCCCACCTGAAGTCAGTGCACCAGCTCAAAATGCAGGGAAGTTTGGTGTGCATGAATCCACAAGACTGTGATGCACAGCAGGATGAGATGCAGGCACACAGCCCTGCTGGCAAAGCCTGCTGTAGGAGTGGTGATCTCCAAGGAGAGGCAGCTGGGACAAAAGGGAATATTGCACAGCTGCTGGAGCGTCCTTAGGAGCGAGTGGAGGAGTTCAGGATTATTGCTGTGAGATGCAGTTTCTCAGAGAGAGCAGCCTGGTGATTCAAGATAATTTCAGGCTACACTGCCAGGGAAAGGGAAGTGTCACCCTTCCCCAAACCGTGGTCCTGCCGAGGAGCAACACCGAGGGGATCAGCTGAAAGCGAGCCATGCACACAACAAAAAAAAAAACCACAAAAACAACCCTTGTTTTCACAGGGATTATTGAATGAACCTATTAACCTATTTCCCCACATGTGCCAGTACTGACAGACACTGGGACAAGAATGCCTGGGGAACAGGAGAGAAGGCAGGAGGGACTGGGTGTTTCACTGTCATCAGTCTTGCAGCAGCTTGAGCAGAACATGAGGGATGAGTAAAATAACATGACAGAAGCTTGAAGTGTCAAAAGTGAAAACTCACCAAACCAATTCTTTGCCTGTTCCACTCTGTGATATTTGGGTAGAGTTCATTAGTCTGTAGTTTCCCCTCTCTACCTTCCCAAAGAAAAGGAGTGAACCCCGTTTACAGTTACCAAACTACAGTTTAATATTGTTTTCCTCTATGCTTCCTATAATGACTGAAAAGAATTCAGCATATTATCTGAAATCACAAGGAAACAAGATTTTACAAAAATTAAAAGGATAATGACATAAAAAAAAACAGCAACAAGACAAATATTACAACAAGTGTAACATTAATGTGTGTTGTGGATGTTACTTCCAAACCAGGGTAACTATCAGCTGCTACCTAAAGGGATGGTCCTGCTCCCCTCATCCAAAAATCCTCCCTGTGTGCTCCTCCAACATTTTTTTGCATCACAATTGGCAGTTGTGTGGGCACAGGATGAGTTGGTTCAGTGAACTGGCAAGATGGAAAACTAATCCTCCAATAAAAACCAGAGGAACTGCACAAATAAATAATTTACTGCTAGATCCAGTCAATGAACTAATTCATTCTCCAGTGAAGAATCACTTGGTCCATTGTAAGCAGAAAGAAGAGGAATACGTAGCTGGAAGTAGAGGGGATGTAGACTGACCTTTCCAGTGGTAGCCCCCCATTACAGCAGCCTCACTGTGATATTTTAGAGACACACACACAGAGTTCCATGCCAACATTAGTACTTCCAGTGTGAATTGGGCAATTCTATTGCACAGCATTTCCTTCTTCCCCTACCCAATCTGATACCACTTCACAATAAGTCTTTAAAGTATTTAAGATAACTAAATTCCACATGAAGTCTTGTACTGATCTTTACAAATTGCTGCTGTCTGAAAAGAGCTTTCATTCCACCTTCCAACAGCCACACTATTCCAGCATTCCATACTCCAATGTTACCAGTCTCCTGTAATTACAGTTAAGAGTTCATGTTTTCATGAAAGAACCAGAAGCCTCTTCCCAGCAGAATCAAAACCCCAAAAAATCCTGTCACTTCTGCTCTTAAAAGTTTTAAGGAAGAGAATTGTCTAATGCTCCTGAAGTGGGTTACAATGAAACAGTTTATAAAATCAGACATGTATGAAGAACATTTTCTCCTTTATTTTTCTTTTATTTCTCTGCTGGGGATTGAAAAAGCATTGGGCACATCTTTAGCAATTTTCTTTTCCCTGTGTACCTCTGTGGGTTTTTTGTTTGGTTTGGGTTTTTTAAGAGCAATATTCTGTTGGAAAAGAATCTTTATTTTTTGTATAATATTTGCTGTCACTTCACAAGGCTCAGTGGAAACACTGAGATCTCTTTAATAAAGACAGGATCTCCTACTCTTGTTTCTTTTCTGATTTCCCATGAATGGTAATTTCAAATTTCCATTTAATCTCATCTTTAGCTTAACCTCCTTCATGCTTTCCCTTTAGTGCTTCCTCTCATAGATTCTGCTATAAAGCCAATGTGTTATCAATGAATACTCCATTGTTAGCACGTTTTCAAATGCTCATAAGCCATTCCACCCATTTCCATTCCCACTGTTTCTCCAGATAACCCATTTCCAATTTTCCATCTCAGCTCTCTACATAATAATCCCCGAGAAAATGTCGTCATTGACAAAGATGTCTAAACCCTCCAGAGCTCTCACATATTTCCCTGGGCTTCCTCTTTTGCCATGTTCCCAAAACCGTCTTCTTTCTCAAGATAAAACTATTTAAGATTACAAGCCCAGGTAACAATGGGTTTATGTTTAAACCTAGCATTAAATCACCCAGCTATTCTTCCATCTTTTCCTTGAGACTTCCAATTTGCTTATGTAATTTCAATAACTTGCCATATTGTTTCTTCAGCAGAGATTTCCCACCTTCCAAAGTGCTTATTACTGCCTGCAGTCTTATTTTTTAAATGTAACCACAGACATGCCCATTTATAAATAGATTCTGGGAAATTACATATCAATAGATTTTCTCCGACTTTATTTCAGCTCTGCTGCTTAGAAGTGCTCCCAAATATTTTATTAGTTTTGGCTTAAAGCTAATTTGACAGAGACTGTCTAATCTACCTTAACCTTAGTCTTACAAGAGGCATCACAGAAGGATTCAAATTGCTTCTCTCAGCAACTGGTGCTGAGGTTTGTGCTTGGGAATATCTCAAAAGCAATCTCATTATGATCTTTCCTACAGTGCAGGACATAAAAATTTCATTTCACAGCTGGCTACATCCCCCGAAACTTATGGTTTAAGCACAGCCTGTTTCAGAGAATAGCCTAAAAAGCAGTGAAAAAGCAAAGACTAGAGGGCTGAAGACAGGTGATGGAAGACAATTGTGGTGTCTCAGGCTGATGTAAAATTGGTTTCAAGTATTGGGAAAGTGGAGCATTGAGCTCGTCTTAACACAGCTCAGGAATGAAAGCTTGACCCACACCATAGAACAGCATAAAAGCAGTCTAAAAATATAAATAATTGTTAAGTCTTGAGTAAGTCACTTGCACTAACATTCAGCAACACAAAAAAAGTGACCAAGTCCCCATTAACGTACAGTTAACTGCTTTTCTAGAACAGAATTGGCCTTCAAAACCAAGGGTGTGAGCTGATTAAACATTTAAAAGAACTTGCACCGACACTGTGACATTATTCAAACCCAAACAACATACAGAGGAAACCAAAACACAGCCTCATTTTTAGCCCATGACAGAACATGCTGGAGCGGATCAGCGGAAAGGTCTTCTGGGTGGTCTTTTGTAGCCCAGAGCTCGGAGTTCCAGCCCACTCACTGCAAAGTGCCCAGGGAGAAGCACACACACAAAGTGCGGATTCTTTGCCACACTCCTGCAGTTTGGCAAAGTTACTGAGCTGCAGTGCATGACCAATTTGGTACTGCCATGCTGTAGGAATTCTGGACAATCTGGTTGATTAGGTTATGACCCCACTAAAAGACCTGGGGGTTTTTAAATATAAAAAAAATCAGTTTAAAGCCTGATTTTTTTAAACAACAAGGAGTTTTTCACAGGTTGAGATCGAATTTTGAAATAGTAAAGCTAAAGCACATAATATTTTTCATTCTCCTTCCTATACAAAAATCACATGAAAGAAATTAAAGAAGACTCCTCGGCTTTTATTTTATGGAAAGGTTAAAAATACCAAATGGGAGAATTGGATATCTCATAGGAGATACTTGAGCAAGGAATAAAAACCCATAATTATTTCCCAGTCAAAATGCAGAGACTGAATTTTCTACATCAAGCATTAAGTAGTTTTCAAGACAACACTGAAAAAGTAATACTTTTCAAAATAGCAAAGTACTTCTAAAGCAAGTAGATCTAAAGCAAGTAGATTATCTCCTGAGAGTGTGAAAAACACTTGATTCTTTGACATGGAAGGATGTGTACCAATCTAGGAATCAAGACAATAAAATCTGCATTTAGTGTTAGAAATACCAACACCCTGCTTGGTGTTAGAAAAAAGATGAAGTTGAATGAGTAGAATAACCCCTTTTTTTTTCTTTTTCCAATGGTCAACTCTACTTTAATAGATGTCAGATAAAACTCCTACAGCACACCCAGAGCTCAGGGTGTAATTGTGACCCTCAGTGTGAGCCACAAGAGCAGCACCTGGGTCCGTGTGAGCACTTAACTGCAGCGTAACATTCACAAGCCTTTGACCCTAACAAAGCCTTCAGGATGAAATATTTAAGTAGAATTGTTTATGGTATTTAACCACACACCAGTGCCTTTCCCTCCATAAATGTTTGGGGATTTTTGCTCCCAGCAGGGCCAGCACTGATCCGCTTGAGTTGCTCTGCAGAACAAGTGCTAAGAAAACACACAAGAAACCCAGGGACGTTACAAACCACTTCACTATAATTCTGGAAAGTAAAGGTGCTAATATTACACCTAAATCATTTAGCTTTCTAAATACACGTGAGGTTTTTTTCTTATAAAAAAAATAAACCTTTCTAAGCTAAAGTTTTCAAAAATTCCAATTTTTCTCTGCCTTAGGCTCGCTTCAGATTGTCCTTTCAAATAATTCGGCCCAAGTGTTAATGTGGCTTTCTGGTTCCAAGATGACAGTCACAAATAGGTGAATAAATGCATACATGCATATATATATATATATATATATAAATAAATAATCATCTTACTCCTATAAAAAACCCCCACAAAATTTACAGACTGATTTTGTACGTACCAATTCACCATTTTCATCTGTCCAAGCACTTGGATCAAAGTCAAGTTTACTGACACAAACTACAAATTTCTCCGGAAACACACGCAGCTCTACACAGAAAGAATGGAAAAGAAGATTACAGAAATGAAAAACATTTTCAAACCCACACACAGTGACATCATATAGACATGTTGCTTCAGTTAAAAAAATTATTTATACTTTTAAATTGCACATTAACTCGTTTCATTCACCCCTTTAGCTTTATACCTCCTCTCTTCAACATGCCAACCCCCCTTTTATTTTGTTGTTGTTGTTTGTTTTTTTTTTTTAACAACTTTTAAAAAATCAATAAGAAAAGCAAATTGAGTTCCCAAGAGGACAGTCATGGCTGCAAATTAGTCCACCTGCACCTCTGAACAGAAACAACGGGGAGAACCAACAGACAAACCACTTAATGATGATTTTCTTTCTGTTCTGGTGGCGAGTGTTTTCATCACAGCATCTTCATATTTTATATTTTCAGCTCTGCATTTCTTTGGTTGCTGGGTTTGGTTTTGATTTTATACAAGGAGAGTCAATAATTTTGAAAGTTTGTTATACTTCCAACCCAAGCCATACCACCCTATTTTGTGGGATAAGAAAGAGGCAAGGCTTGCATTAAAAACCCAGGAGGTTGGTCTCAGAGATTTTTTTTTGGTAGAATTGAAGAGCAGGGCAAGTTCATTCCAGTTAAGCATTTTAGTTGTTGCATTTTATAACAATCTCACCTGCTGGCTAACAAAATGAAAGCATCTTTGGGTAGGCATTGATGCTTTAAAACAGTTCAAATTTAATACACAGCAAACAATGTAGATTTTCCAATGCAGACACTCTGCTATTCTATTCTAACAAGAGAACGAGTTTGATAAATTATTTAAAGCCAACACTCCAATCTTTTCAACCAACATGGACTTAGAAAACAACTAGTTGAAGACAGATTTAAACATTTATGAATATAATAAATTCCTATAAAACCCAAGACATTTTTTAAAAATATCCATTCAATATTTTTAAGGAAACCTGATTTATTTTGCTATTTCTTTTCTTTTAATACGAAAAGGTCAACACAAAGGGCAATGATGGTTGTAGCACCTCTGCTTTGCTGTTGGCAGGGCAGGACTGATATCATTTCCTTACAGAGCATCCTGGCTTGAGAAAACCTGCAAACAAGATCTGGTCCAATGACATCACCCACGTCAAGATTTTATAGTTCTGAGGTGAACGAGAACCCTTCTTGCATCCACTTGCACTGCACCACTGATGTCACAGGACACTGCAGCAATAATGAAGTGATTCATGCTGCAGCCTCTGCTTGATTCACCCTGCAGAGACTCACTAAAATGCTGAGTCTCATCATACTTACAGAATTCGGTGTGGTTGAGCTGATTACCCTGGGGCAAGGCATACACACATTCAAAATTAAATTAAAAAAAAAAAAAAGAATCCAGCTTATCTTAAGAAACACTTCTCTTTTTTTGTTGTTTTTGTTGTTTTTAGCAAACACTCTCTGGAAAAAAAAAAACACCTGAATTTTGATTAAGTAGACCAAAATATCAAAAAGTATTAGTTTATGTTCTCTTTCTTCCTCCCAGGAATACAAAATTCTGAGTAACTCTGTAAGAAGCTGATTTCTTACCACGATAACGTTTCCCTAAAGCGCAGCGGAGATGAACCCATCTCTTCATGAAGTAGGCAGTGATGTGCAGGCTCTTGGCTGCAACATAAAGCAAAGGGATAATATTAAGTGTAAGGGTATCTTGGGTATTTTCTGGCCTCAAAGTGTTGCTCATCTGCTAAGATAGGAATGGGAGAAAGCAGAAGCTCAAGAGTATAAAGGAAAACGTAACTTTAATGGAATGACTTTATAAAAACTGCTGAATTCTCATACTGGAGTCTCAAGAAAATAATACCTGATACAAGGCAAAAATCTACAGAAATTACTAACCACCAAGTTCTGGAATCCAACCACATAAATAAATTTAAATCAACTAATTCATTAGAGTTGTCATCTGTTTAATAGCCTGGTGTCATGGCCACTATCCTGTTTTCATACATATTCTACAAGGGTATTGCAGATGCCCCTTTACTCAACTGCCTTCTGGAGGAAGGTGACAAAGTGAGGAACCCAAACATGGAAGGGCTCAATCATCTGCAGTTCCACTGAACTAGGAGAGGCTGTCAGGCTGTGGCTGAGGAAATTCAGCTTTTACTTTTGTTCTACTTAAATTCCCAAATGACCCTGGGTAAATCAGTTCAGCACTTGATTCATCAAGGTATTTTGCAACCTGACTCCCGCTGAAAGTGCAAAAAACTGGCAACTGGGACTCATCCTCCCCAGTCTCTCTGTGCACCTCACTGAAAGGAAAGTGCAAGAGAGGGTTAGTGGTGGTTCCCTTAACCTGGATGGGATTTGCAAGACTTAAATTATTGCTGCTCCTAAGGCGGGCAGCTGCCCTGGGTGCAATTACCCCAGAAAAGGTGGAATATTAAATGCTACTGCTGTTCTTCTAATCTAGCCATTTACAAAGAAAGAAAGATTGTTCCAGTCTCAGTCTCTACTGAGCAAGTGCCAAGCAGGTCTTAATTCTAAGTATAAGCCCCAAAATGCACATCCTCTCCTGCAGGGTCTGCACCATCCTCTGGAGCTCCCCACAGAGCGCTGTTTGCAGCATCCCCTCTCCTTAAGAACCACAGTTATTGATCACAATCAATCCCTTTGAAATTTATCAGCCATCTTTTTTTTCCTTCCCCTCAGGAAGATACCCAAAATTTGACTTCCCTTTAGAGATCAAGTCAAGATGTGACAAGTTGAACCATCCCTCGAAAATGATGAGCACTAGAGAAAGATTTGGATGGAATCCACCAGCTTTATTAACTGTATATTTATGAGAACAATTAAGGAAAATTACTTTTAGCTATTTCCAGTTTGGCATCTACAATTCTTTAACACTGCTAAGCCAAATCAAAGAATTTGCCCTGTATATAAATAAGTTATTAGTGTGATAACAGCATCCTCCACTGTGGCCTTGGAATGCTGAAAAAGAAACAATCCTTAAAGTACAACTTAGAAAACAAATCTTCAAACAGAGAGTAAATATTAAAAGTTTTTCTTCCCACCTCCACTTGTCTGTGATATTCCAAATGTATTTTTCCTGAGAGGAAGCTGAAAAGATGTGAATCTTTGCTTTTCACAGGGAAAAGCAGGATACTTCATTCTTGCAATTCTTTTCTGAATCACTGACATGTATATCCGTTTATTTTTCTTGCTATCCTGGTATTCTCCAGAGGTTAAGGGTTTAATCATATCTGATGGACTGAGCAAAAGGTTCAAATTCCTCTTCAAGGCCCTTGATTGAGCTAGCCACTGTTCTGGGGAAGATCACCCACCTCAGATCCAACAAATAAATAATTACCTAAGAGATCAAGACACCCATACACACCCTTTTTGCAGCATCAGCTCAAGTCTGAAAGTCTTACAAAGCCTTCCCAGGCAGTTGCACCTGAGCTAATAAGCTCAGCCCAGAGGGACTAACACTAGAAAATCATTTTAGTTTGCATGAATATTTACTACTTGGCTGAAAAGGCCTGAACAGATGATTTGCTGTTACTTGTTGCTAACCATGAGAAAATATTAAGATGTGTTATATTCAAGATAACTCTATTTTGAAAGTATCAGAGAGCTACACTCATCAAATGTTTTGAAACCCTCTTGTATGTGACACCTGATCCAATCCATAGTCAGCTGGAGTTTACAAAACCCAGTTTTTAAGTTGTCAGAGTTACTGCAGAACGATAAAACGGTGATATCCTCTTTCAGCTTCCTTTAGGAGAAATATATTATCCAATTAAGTACTCTGCTTCATGAAATAGGAAATAAAAAATAAACCCTGCAAGAACAACCCCACGCCACCTGCAGCTTTTTAAAGCTTCTTCACAGTCACTCAGCGTGAGTTTAAGTCTGTTCTCAATTCCTGACTGGTCCACCATCACTCCTAATCTTGGCTTTGAGCAAGCAGTGGATTATCCTCCAGGGCCAGTGTGATCTCAGCAAGGACCCAAACCTGCTGTTCATGGTATCATGGAAGGAGGGACCAACTGCACACACCAAATGATCCATCACTTAGTCCTTCTAAGCACCACCACAGAAGTTTGAACCTCAAGCTGTAGTTTTGCTTCCAGTAGCGTGGAAAGTTCACAGATCTTGGGCTCAGCAAACCCAGTTGGCTCAATCTTTAATTTCCTCCTCACCATAAAACATCGACAAACCTCCGTTTGTGGATTACCAGAAAAGGAAATAAAATTGTATTTGGTGATGTGGAGGGTTGTTTTCTTTCTTACTTCAATACTGTGCACCTAAATGATCAGACTCAGGTCCAAAAACAGAGGAAAACAAAAACAGCAACACAACAAAGCAACCAAAAAACCCCAAACCCTACAAAATAAACACACCCTGAAATCCAAAATACGACCGGACAGAAGAGGTTCTAGAGAAGCCCAAGCTGAGTTCCAGCTGCAGCAGGTGCTGGTGAGCGCTGCCGTGTCGGGGAACAAGAATCTGCCCTGTTTGTTGTGTTTGATGGTGCCACAACACCGAGAGGAAATCTCAGACACCGACTCCTTACTGTCAGACTGTCCAGCAACACTTGTTTTCCAAAGGAGTCCCAGCCAGGCTGCCTGGAGCTCCCAGAAGCTGCCCAGGGGCTGCAGTGGTGCACTGAGGAGCAGTGAGGAGCCCTCTCCCACGGCTGGGATGGACCATTCCTCTGGGAGCCTGTGAAAACACCTCAGAGCTGCTGAGTTATCTGGAGCAGCCTGGCAGGGGTTCCCTCCCCACCACGGTCTGGCACCTGCCTGGCTCTGGAGTTCTCTCAAGTCTTCTCCAAAGCCACAGCACAAGCCTGAGGATCCAGGATGGCTGAGCCCCCAAGCATTCCCATAGCTGACAGGCACCTATTTCTCATTGCACAGGATTTTTATACCCTCTTTAAAACTACAGCGATTTTCCCTCCCAGCCCAGACATTTCACATTTCTGACAGGTTGTGGTGGGTTAGGACCGACTCTACATGTGGAAAGTAACAACAGAGTCAATCATTGCAACCCACATATTAAAAATATAAAAGGATAAATTTCTTATGTTACCATGTGAAAGTAAATACACGGGTGTATTAGACCTTCTGAAACACTATATTGTACATTTAAAAAAAAAAATCTACACTTAGCTCATGCTAGATTAATTTTTCCACACAGATTAGGCTACACTGGTAATGATGTTTACAGTATATAGAGCTTTTCATCTTCAAAGTGCTCCACAGACATATTATTACGCTGCTTTTCAGCACTCGTATTTCTCCACTTAAAATTATTCACCACAAAATCAAAAGTCCTGATCGTTTGTAAACAAAACAAAACCCAAACATTTTACTCTAAACCTACTGTTGACCCTGCACCTTTTCTTCCCCAAAACAAAACGTGCATGTGCTCCAGAGGAGGTTGCCATTTCTATTTTAGAAGAGATTCAAAAGCAAATGTTGGCCCATAAGTTTAAGGTCAAGTCTAGGATAGACCAGGGACAGCAGATACAAAAAGCTGTTGAGACTTCCTGAGCCTTTTCTGGGATCCACTTCATATTTAATAACAAGAAGTATCTTCACCTAGTTCAAAGTTTTATACACCAAAGAGTGGGTTTCAAAACACCTGAGACATGTCAGGATGGCATCCATTCTTTCCATCCAGTCTGCCTTCAGTTCAAAGGAAGTGATTAGCACAAGTATACAGGGAAACGTCATAAAATGAAGCCCATAAACAGTTTCATAAGAAGTTTAGTACCTAAAAAAAAAACCACTCAGCCCATCAAATTTATATACAGAGAGAATGGGCAAAAAGCAGTCCTTGGGTGTAGTACTGAGTGGGTATTGCTGCAGGTTCTGGCCTTGCAAAGTCTTACACCTGCAAATAAATTCAGTGATGCAATTTGCCTCTTTTTCCAGGGTGCCTTCCAGTAGCTTAAACCAATAGCAGACAAAACTACTGATTTTTTTTCATCTTACTCTTCCATAATTTTTTAGTATCAGTGCTGCTGTTCTCTGCGAAATCTTCCCAACACAGGCCAGCTGCCAACACAAAGAGGTGAGAAATCCATCCCAACAAGCACCTGGGGACGAGATTAAGTTCCTATCAGGGCCCAGGGTCCCTGACAAGAAGAAAAACCTTTCGAGGAGTCTGATCAGGAGAGGATGGGATGGGATAAGCCCAGCAGAATCCTCTCTGCTGCTGGAGCCTTGGTAGCTGGACACAGCACACTGTCTAAACCACTGACAATATGAGCCACTCAAAGTAAAACTGGACTGAGCCATTTCACGAAATCCAAGAGTAAGGCTGTAGGACTCTCCTCTGGCAGGAGAGGTGAAGAATTCACTGCAAAATCAGAACTGCAATGGCCAAAGGCGTTTCTTAGCCTGGCTGTCATCACTATTCTGGAAGAGAGAACGGAGAAGAAAAGCACATTTGAGACCATCTGGTTGCAAGAGGATAAATGCCCCTGATGGAGGTCCTGAGAACACAGCAGCTCCCCTCACTAATACTTGAGGATGGAGAGGCAGGCTGATCCAGCCCTGGAAAACAGTCTGCCCGTAGCCATTCACAGTGTGTAAGCAGTAACAGCCAGCACCACCTGCTCGTGGTGCTGCATCCAGGCAGATCAACGAGGAGCAGGAGATTTGACGGCCAGAGCACCTTCACCACAGACAACTGTTCTCTAACAGGAGACAAGATCTGATTTCACCCTTTTGTTGATCTCAGACTCAATAACCACATTATTAATTGCACATGAAGGGATTAAACACATGAACTGAAAGCTATTTAGAAATCCTCCCTGTTTTGAACATAGAAAGAAAGCCACGTGCCTGGACTTCTTTAACCACCAGAATGAGCACAACAACCAAGAGAAAAGCCTGAGAAAGGCATCTGTTGTTTCCAGCCAAAAGGTAGAGAGAATGGGAGAACAAAGCCTGTGGTAAACACTGACAAGTCAGCAGCACAGGAGAAGCCAAAGGCTCTTCAAAGTGTCTGTGCTGGGATGGAGCAGCTCAGCTAAACTGCCTGATGGCACATTTGCACGTCAAGCCAAGGATCTCCCAAAAACTGGCCAAAGCTGTATCCAAAGCTGGACCAATCACTGAATTCCTTACAGTGATAAAAGTAAGGCAGATTCTACCTAAAACGAGGCACAGACACTGTGACAGTCCCAGAACATCCCCTTTCTCAGCATGAAATACCGAATTTAAGGTCTTTTATACGAAAGACCAAACCCCATAATCCTGTTTCATGCCATAGAAGAGAACAGAGAGGCACTGCCCATACCCTATGACCCACATGTGTGTACATAAAAAACCCTTCAACACACAAAATATCTTAATTAAAAGAATAAGAGAAAGATACTCAGTAAACAAATAAAAGATTGTCAACCTTCTGTCCTCTCTAAAGCAAGTTTTGGCATTTAGACATGGGTTTGTACAGTGGATATTTCCCAGGGGGAATGTTTGTCCCTGAATATGTGTCATTTGCTCTGCATCAGAACACCTCTGATCTGCTTGAAGCTGATGGAAAACATACATTTCTAAGCCCACAACAGGTAGTCAAAATGACATTGAACTCTTTTCCTCCTATTTTCAAGGAAAAGTCTTTCTTCTTTGCTACACTACTAATTTTTTCATTTCATTACCTAATTTTTTAATAAATTAAGGCACGGCCCTGCAGAGCTTTGCTGTTTTAGTGTTGTTCGTGGTCTGCCACTTGGCCTTTGTAGTCCATAGAAATTCCCAGCGTGTAACAACCACAACATACCTGGTGAATCAAACACCCAGAACTGCTCTCACTGAACTACTTATACAGAGAAAATATGCCTTTTTTTTTTTTTTTTTTTTTCCAGGAGTTGGGCTTCCATCCCTATCTGGATAGATTTCTGTGAAGTCTTATAAAAATTTTCCCAATATGAATAAACCCACAAAAATGTTTGCAATTTAAAAAGCTGTAATTCCTACCTTGGTCACATGATAATGAAAGGTGAGAACAAAAGAACAAAGGAGAGTATTATTGTGTACAATGGAAAGTTTAAAAGAAATTCCCACTCATGTTTAAAACTAAAATTACACCCACAATTATTTCCAGTTAAAATGAAAGTAGAAAGGGCTTCAATGTTCAACACAGAGCTAAAATGTTTTTTTTTTTTTTTTAATCTTAAAGTATCAGGATGATTTTTGTTTTCTTTTCCTGGTGATAGTTTGGGGAGTTTTACCCTGAGACTTTTAAGGAATGCAAGGGTTAAAGATGTGTAAAACAGATTTTCTCACCGTTTAAAGAGAGCAAAACAACACATTTAGGAAGCCAGACAGCTACAAGGTCAAAACGTTACACTTCCAGGTCAAACTTCTGGTTGCAATTAAGTAAATTCTTCTAAGCATTTCTAGGGAAATCATATTTCTTTTAGGTTTTATTTTCAAATCCCTATTCTTTCTTGCTTACATTTTAACCAAAACAATATTGCTCTCTTTAGAAACATTTAATAAAGAGCACTTTTTTTCCTTAAAGGAACCTGACATTTAAGTTTAAAATAAGAATCAATCCTTAGGTTTTTTCCCATCTATTTTGATGTATAGTTCAAGTAAAGGCAAAAGAATTTATTAAGCCTAGTCAATTTTTAGAAAGTAAATAGTTTTTCTTTTCAAAATCATATTTCCCTTTTCCCAAGGCTGCCACAGGTCAAGGAGTATTTGGACAACGCTCTCAGGCTCATGATGTGATTTTGGGATTGTCCTGAGCAGGGCCAGGATTTGGACTTGGATGATCCTTGTGTGTCCCTCTAAACTCGGAATCTTCTGGGATAGACCTAGCACCCACCTAAACAATGCAACCCACTGTAGTGATGTGTTATATGTGCAGTCCTTTTACCCAGGCTGAAAAAACAAAACCCTAAAAGCTGAATTCAAACTCCATTAATATTTCAGCCAAACACAAAAGGTATGAGGAGATTGAGGCATTATTCCCAAATGATTTCCTTCAGCAGAATGCAGGTATGATGTTAAGCTGCCCTCACTGTTTATCTGTGGATGTTCCAGGCAGCAGAGTGTTCCAGACATCCCACACACGTATTTGTAAAGGCCAGGCAGCTGAGCAAAGTCAGGGCTGTCCAAGTGACCAAATCTGTTCTTCTCTGGGATTTGAGACATTCCAACACAAAGGGTTTGACCACAGAATCTAGAAAATGCTCCTGGCAGAAATCCTACCTGCCATGTTCACAGAGGATGAGAGAAGACAGATTAAAGTCAGATTTATTCATCAGGAAATTTCATCTGAAACAGTGAGCACTCAAAAATTACTCACAAATATATCTGCTTCCTATTCCAGCTGTGCCCAGTGCTAAAACACCTCCACAGGCTGCACAGTGATATCCTCTGCATTCCTGCTTCCAAGGAAATACAGAAGCTTTAAAATCTACCCAGAGCATACATGACTGAGCGCCTCCAGGAGGAAC
Organism: Empidonax traillii; assembly: GCF_003031625.1. Classification (NCBI taxonomy): domain Eukaryota; kingdom Metazoa; phylum Chordata; class Aves; order Passeriformes; family Tyrannidae; genus Empidonax; species Empidonax traillii. The sequence continues at coordinate 551,644 of NW_020955321.1, read as the reverse complement.
AGATGCTGCAAAGAATCAGGCAGTCAAATAAGGAATAGCAGGTGCTTAGGGACAGATCTTCAAATTCACTTCATGTGCACTCCAAAATTGCTGAATTCCCACCTGGGACAAGCATGCCAAGGGCTCTTTCTAGAGGTGTGTTCCCTGGCCTAGATGGGAATCACTTTGATATTCTCAGGCGAGTATCAAATCAGAAACTAAAGGTGGGGTTCATCTTGCCTAGCTTGCAGCACCTGAATCAAAGTAGTCCCCTAAACTTCATTTTTAACTGATAGAGATTAATTGCCTGTTAACTTCGAGCCAGCTTTGAGAAACTGAGACATAATTTCCCTTTGTAAAGACACATGATTAATGGATGCTGATTTTTTTTGCCTAACTATAGAAGGAAACCCCCAAAGATAAACTTTAAATTTGCATAAATATACATGTCTTTGCATAAACTGAAGTACTGACAGTAAAATTCCTATGCAGAAGTACTTGGATGACAAAGAAAGATCTTTATAGGTTATATAGATGTGTAAGATAGTAACTGTTTGTGCATGTAAACAGAGGGGTTTTTTGCACACACGTACTTAGGAGTAATTTTCATACTGTTTTTTCTTTTCATAATCTGAAAAAAATCACATGGAAGCAAGAGACAAAAGATGGCAACAAGATGGAAACAAGAAAAAGCAGCACAATGCATTGAGGCAGATAATAATTAAAGGTTACAGGTCAAGGCTGTTTTCAAAACCAATATCAAATTGTTCCTTTTCACAGGAATACAACAAATTAAACGATTCTCATGTTGTTTTCAATAAAGTATAGTTCTTTCCAATACAGCACTAACTATATAAAAATACAGTATCTACTATCTAAATATCTAAATATCCCTTTATTAAGGGCATCTTTAAAACATACAATATTTCATTTCCTATCCAAGCCCATAAATAACTTCATGGGGGGAGCTGCCACCAGGGAAAAAGTCAAATAAGGAGAACACACTCGACCCACCTGGTGCTGCAGCTGCAAATGTCCCGTGTAAGACAGGGACAGATATTGCTAAAGCCTCTGCCACTATCCCTGGAATAACAGGAAGGGCCTTCCAAAGGTAGATCCTTCACTCTGGACAGAGCAGAACTTCCTCTGCCAATGCTGGAGACACCAGAGCAAAGTGCACGTGGTTATTTCCTCAATACTCTCCCAGACTCCCTCTCCACTCAGGCCTTTAGCGACCCAAAGGAGGCTCGTGAATTCTGCATCCTCCCTGGAACACCCTCCCGTGTCCCTGTGGACTCAGCACAAGCCTTTATCACACCCATTATTCTTTGGCAAAGAATTCCACAGTTCTGCAAACTACCCTGGCACTTCCAGTCCCCTCCTTTGATACCTTCTTGTTCTCCAGCTGGAAGAGAATGAGAGGAGAAATGATTCTGTGGATCTTTGTTGTGTTCCCCCTAATTTATAGAATTTTCCAGGCTGAAGAGTCCCTGGACACTTAACTGTTCCCTGTATTGCATTTCCTCATCTTAGATCATCTCTGTTGTCCTTCTTGGAGTTTTCCCCAATTCTGTTCTATTACAATATAAAGTAAGGAAAAAAAAAACACCTCACAAAAAAGAAAACACCCAAACAGTGCATAAGTATGGGGGGATTTTTTTGTTCTTGCCAAATATCCTCTACTTTGAGAAGAGAACAAAAAAAAATCATAATTCAGATATATAACCTTGATCTGGAAGAGAAAGGCCTTGGTGAAAGAAGATGCCCTTATTCCCCATTAACTGTCTATAAAAAAAAAAAAATGGAAAAAAAAAGGTAATCTAAAGCAAATACAGGAAATATTATATACGAGACACTAATCAAAATGTTTTTTCTAAGTTATTGCATAAGTTACTGCATACTTCAGGGAGCTGTGAGGCTCTGTTGTCACAGACAGATGAATGTAAGTTTAAAGTTCACCCAGATCTGCAGGACTTGGCCACAAATCCTAAATGAGTCCACTGCAGAGAGGCTGCAGTGGAATTCTTCTGAGAGACAGAGAGTTCAGTGTGCAACTGCAAATATCAAAGTTCATTTAAGAGATTCCTCCTCAGTGCCCTGTACTTATCTCTTCCCTCTACTTGCACCCATCAAATTGTTGTAGAGCTGCTCTTTAAGCAAGGCAGGTGAAAAGATGCTGGTTAAAGCCAAACAAATCACTGTTCCCCAGCAGAGGAGTGAGAGTTACCAGTGGGGAGGGGGGGAATAAATCAGTTTTGCTGCTACAGGACTGAAATGTGGAACAAATCCGAGGAATAATTGACATAATTTGTGTCCTGCAGTAACGGTGAACTCCTAAAGCAAACTGGGGCAGCCTGAAAAGGGTGTTTCCCTTAAAAACATCATAACGTTCAAATTAAAATGCAAGGCCAAAAGAGTTTGGAATATTTACCACCGTGATTTATTGTATATTTTTTTGGGCGCTTGCAGGAGCCAAAAAAAATCGTTTCATAAGCAAGAGAAATGTATTTTCTTATGAAATTGCATCTTATGCATTTTTCTTTATACTAAATAAGACATGAACTTTGACTCCAGATCTTTGTAAGGCTGAACTACTCACAATAGCTCTGTACTTCTTGGAGTTTTTCATTTTAGTAAGTTTTTCAGAAAAATAATGTCTGAAAAATTAATGTTTGAAACTTCTACCTGTGAATAAAGTGCAATCACTTTTGCACAAAGCAAATGGGGGAGAAGATGGACACATAAGCTCCAGTCCCTTGGAAATGAAAGTTAAAAATACAAAAATCCAATATCCAGTCCCAGGGAAAGCAGATAAAATCAAGCTGGGAGCTCCTTGCGCCCTCTGACAGCTCTCCAATTATTTTCACTGTAGAAGAGACTGTACAGTAAAAAGATCTGAAATCAGAGCAAAAATGTTCCATCCCCAAGCCAAGAAAAACAACAGGGATGCTCGGGGAGGAATGAGAATAGATCTGAAAATTACTTGTATGATAAACACAGTTAACTTTTCCCTCCCTCAAGAGGAGGAGGAAGGTCAGTTCACAATATACCTTCTTCCTTCCTTCCTTCCATTTCTAACCTTAACATTTGCACCAGCCATATTTTCTTTCCACTTCTCCTTTCTGTTTCCTCTGTGCCCATGTAAACCTTGCTTTCTTCCTTATTTTCCACAGCCCCCCCTTTGTCATTCTCCTTTATTTAATATCTCCACTCAGGCCTCTTTCTGGTCTCCCCTTAATTCTCATTTCTTGCCTGATTTTGGCCACGCAGGCAAAATCCAACCTGTGAAAATCCTCCCCATTTGAAATTTCTCTTAAAAAGAAAAAATAAACCGAAGTCAAACACGTTTGGACATTAATTAAACACAGGAAACAGAGAGTTTATACCAAAGTCTATGTCCAAAGACTAAATTAAAGCTTACTTTGGCACATGGTTCATACTGGCCATTTGGGAGGGGTGGGGAAATTGTTCAGACAGAAGGAAGAATAGGAAGAACTTGCTTGTCTTGGCTACTTTCTCTCATTTTTCCATTCTTTCCTTCTTTCTTTCTTCTCCTGTGTGTAACACCCACAGATTTCCTAATGAGATGGTATGAGACCCACCACACACTGCAGTGTGGGTAGAACTTAAATGAAAAGGAAACCTAAATTAACAAGTAACTTGCGTGGATATTTATATTAAGTGCCACAGAACCGAAAAGTGGGATTAAACAGCATTAATATTAAACATAATATGATAATACTACAGACACTAATGGTAAAAATAAATCGTGATAGGTGACAATTTTCTCTTGGAAACAGTTTAACAAGTCTTCTCTGCTAAACAGATCTAGAAGGATAAGATCTGCTCATTGAAGTAAGGTAGCTTGGCTTGTAGTTCTGAAATGAATCCTAATACATCATGCCTTGACATAAAAGGTAGTCTAAAATCTTATTAATACTGGGCTAATAATTCTCTTTCTAATAAATTTTAATATGTCCTGCAATGTGCACATTAAAATGGACCTGAAAAGATGTGACTTCAAATAGGGTTGGGATGCTGGCCTGGGATACTCAAAATAGTAAATAAGCAGTTAACAGGCATCCTAAGGTTCCTCCTCCAGCTACAAACTTCCTGACAATAGCAGGGGTTTTACAGCAGGGAAACTCAACACAGACTTGCATAACTTTGAGCAAAAAGAAACCACATTCAGCCTGAAGAGCTCCAAAAGTTTTAATACCCTCCAAATGCAGCAATAGCTGCAGCTTAAACATTTCCCAAGCAGCACCCAGCGAGCCACGCACCGGGCTCCGGCACTTCCCTGGATGCTGCAAAACACCAGGAAAACGCTGGCCTAGTGTCTGGGACTTCACCTCTCTGTGAAAAACACAAATGCACCTCCTTGTCCTCTACAAACAGGACCTGTGAGCCCAGAGAGGAAGGCAGAACACCAGAGGTTTGGGGATGTTTGAGTGAAACTGTCCCTAGAGGGAGGTCCCGGTTGCTCCAGTGAACACCCACCTATTCTGTTATTTCCTCCTCAGGTAAGAACAGACTTGAGTGTAACTTGAATAAACTTGATTCTTGGCCCCGAACAAAGCACTCCTTTCTTACAAATTACAGCCCTGAGCAAAGCAGGCTGAGAGAAGAGGAAAGAGCTGGATTTGGAAATGAAGTTGAACACGACTGTTCGTTATCAGGGCCTGTTTTCTTCCTTTGGTTCTTTATTGTTAATTAATGACGGGGAGATTAAGTGCAGAAAACTGATGGAACAGAAATTCTGCCTCATCCAAAGTAAATACCTTTGAATCTAAAACTGTCACTGATATTACTGATGGCCCCCTCATATCCTTAAGTTTTTAATTTTCAGGAAACAAGGGGAAGAGTAAAGCAGAAGATCAGTTCACAACCCTGGGACAGCATATCAATATTTTTACTGAAAAGATCATGACATAAAAGAAAATACAAGACCCTAAATGTTAACAAACACCTACAAATCAGCATCTGTCTGCACATATAAAAACAATTATTATATCTGGTAGTTTTACCTTCTTATAAAACCACTGGTTTGGAAAACCTACTTTTTACTGAGGCAGGAAACTTTAAAAAACAAAGAATAAAAAACATCACTCGATAAAAGGAAACACAGAAACACCTCAGCGAGTCCTAGAAATTCTGATCCCACCTTCTGTAACGTCCCTCTGCTTTCACTGCAAGAAAATTCTGTTTGTTCCTTCAAAACCAGAAGAGTGAAGAGGTCTGAAAGTTCATGTGTTTGACAAACATTAATAATATTTTAAAGGGATAAAATGTAGTTACAAGGAAAAAAGGGTTTAGAAACCCTTTAGGGATCTGAAACATCTTTTGCTTATGCAGTTTTGTGCGGGGTGGGGAAAAAAGCCCTCCTGTGGTGCCACAACAATCTGGCTCCCATATATGCCTAAAATTTTGCAATAATAAGCCAACCATACAGTATGCAACCCACATTTTCTTCATTAAAACCACTCATTATTATTGACAATAGCATGTAAAGCTGCAACCACCGACTAGGAATATACCTTTTCAATAATGGAAAACATTTTGAGAAGCAAAGAATTTGTTCAGAATTAAAATTGTTAATATAACATACATTGAATTCAAAATTTATGAGTAGAGTGATCAGATACTGTAAGTTATACTTCAGTAGAGATCCATCTCAATATATTTAAGGAAATGTGACAAACCATGGCCAGCCCTTTCTTATGTGACAAGTTTATAACATGCTCCATGCTAGTAATAATAAAAAAAAAAAAGTCATTTTTTTCCTAAGGACTATTTAAAAATAAATTGCTTTTCTGATACAAGACCAACAGATAAGCCTATCAACTATAAAATCTACCATTATGACGGCAACGAAATGATATTAAACAAAAATTGGCAAGCCATTTAGCCCCAAAGCTGATGTAACAGAGCACAAGCTCCAGTGATCATTATCTTTGGTGGATGTACTGAAATTGCACTTATTAAGTCTCACCACCCTCACACACACACACAAAAACATCAGTTCCATTTGGGTAAAAGTTCTTAACCCTGTTCTCTGCTGCACTCCCAAGGTCACTGGCGCTGCAGTTCCACCGGTGAAGTGACAAAGGTCATTTACCACATCACAGCAGCTCTTTAGGACTGGACAGGTGGCCAGCAGAGGGAGAAGCAAAGACATCATTTCTTAAATTAAAATCTTCCTGATGGCAATTTTCTCCTGGAAATTTCCAGTGATTCCCACCACACTTTATTTCAGGACAAGTTAAACCATTTCTTTTACCTGTAAGAAACAAAGGACTGGCTGATCCGCGTTCCATGGATTTCCATTGACCACGTTGTCTTCGTGCTTCCAAGTAAAGTTTGACTCTGGAAGCAACAACTTCTTCCAGCAGCCTGCAGACCTCCTGGAAGAGGAACCAGTGGCCTGCTTAGATCCAAATTTACAGAAAAGCCCGCAGCAGAAATCAGTACAAAATCACCCTCTTTCACTTTAAAAGGAAAAACATCATCTGCAATTCAGTACTGAGGGGAGAAACACATAAATTAGGAAATAAATGGGAACGAGGAGGGAATGAAACCATTTTTCTACAAAACAAGAGAGGAAGTACATTATGAAATTCTCACTTCGCAGATGAAATGCTTTGTATTACAATACTATTATTTTTTTTAATCAGAAATTAGTTTCATTTGCAGCCAATGTAGGAAAAAACACATGTTAAAATGCATCACAACATTAAGTATTTAAAAAAAATACTAGTAAAAATCCTCCCAGGAATTGTCAACACTATTTCTCTACAAGAATCCTTACAATCAACAACAGCTATTTTCCTTCAATTCAGTGTAATTGGGGG
>NW_020955321.1:496317-544716 GCF_003031625.1 Empidonax traillii | reverse complement strand
AAAAATAACTTGGAGTAAAAGCAAAAATTAATCTCTTGAATACCAGAATAAGTTTTCAGTTTGATGCTCAGTCGCATATTTGAGACTTTTCCCCCAGCATTCTCATTTTCCATTGTTCATAACTATGTGCTCGCAGAAATGATACTTTGTGGCACACAAAAATACAATTTTACCTTTTTTACTGTGTTTGGGTACTGACAAAATTATATTAGTAGTATCTAAATTAAATACCTTGGCTTGAAATTTCCTTTGGATTAATGTAGAAAGTATGCAGAGCAACGAATTTTTAATGCATTGCTCTTAATAAAAGCAGGGCAATATATTGGTCAACCACAGCCAGTATTTTCTCCTTACTATAAGAAATACATTTTCCTTTCTGCTTGTAGAGTATAATTATAAAATACTATACTGACTTATTCTTCTGTTTAACTCATTAAAGTGCTCCCATTACACATTTCTGAAGAGGACTCTGTGCTCAGGTCTGAGGGAAAAGGCCCAGAAAGCAGCAGAAACGTGGTTTGTGTTTGGTTCCTTCCGCACCCATAAACGTCACCACGCACTTCCTTCATTTACATGGAACATATTTGAGCTTTTATGCTCAGGGAAATATTATTGAAATGGTTCTCCACAAAGAAGTACACAGACCTAAGAGTGCAAGGATGAAATTTGAATTTGCTATTGGAGGGGGGAAGAGATAGAACAGGGCAGGGAAATTTGAATTTTAGCTGCTGAAAATATGCAACCTTTGTGCTTCTCTCGAAACGTGAAAGGCGCTGAATGCTGCCCTGTCATGCCTTTTTATTAAATCAATCATGATCTAATTTCCTGAAATTCATATCTTTTGTCTTGGCAGCCTCACAAAATACGTTTTGAAAACACTTAAAACTCAGAGAGTAAAACTGGTTATAAATAGAAGGCGTAACAAGCATCCATTTAGTCAGGAAAAAAGCCTAAAAGATTTCCCCCTTTTTTTCTCATTTCTCTGCTTAATAAAGCACAAATCTGATGAACCCACGTGCTGCTAAATATTCTGCTCCCTCAGGATATTAATGTATTGTTTCTTTTAATTTTATTTAAACTTAGAGAGGGCCAGGGACGCTCTGCAGTGACAGGTTAATTATGGCATTATTAGGAAAAGTATCTGCTGAAAATTACCGTAACGGAGACTTGCGGGAAAGTCCACAGGCATCCCAAACACGTCCTGCCCTCGTCTGCAATAGGGAACTTCTCAAGTTCCCACACAGGCTGACACGGGGGAAAACTCCTGCCAGTAACTCATCACAAGGTTGGAGTAGAAATCACACACAGTCTGATGAAAGTTACAGTCAGAATTGTGCCGGTCACTGATTTTCCACCCTTTCGTCAGGATATACAAATGATAGACTTAAAAAGTTTCTTGTCATGTGATGCAGTGGTTCTACTCTAGGTTATCATTCACACTTACGATGTTTTCTTGCACCCCTCTACATGCAACACCATTCACTCTTCTCAGAATGAGAAAAAGAAATAATTAATATACAGATATTTCACCAACAAAATGATACCTGTCACACTGTCAAAATCTGCTTTACATCACTCAGGATAATTTACCAACATTCATGAAAAATGTAGTTTTAAAACTAAAATTCAGAAGAATCTAAACAGCACACACATGTATGTGTAGACCCACAGAGTTTAAAAATTAAAAAGCTAATTAAAAGTGGTCATTAGTGACCCAAAAAGCACATATGGCTGACTAAGGGGTCCCACAGCAATCATGGATGGTAAGGTGTAAGTAACAATATTCTCAAAGCCCTGGAAAATTCTGAACAGTTCAAGGCAATCCAAGTTTTCCCCTGCAGCCACATGCTTTTGAAGTAGAGCTGATATTTGTTGTACCTCTTTCTCATGATCTGAAAACCAGCTGGTGTCTTTACTGGAGCCTTGAGGCAAAATATGAACATCCACCAGGACAGCAAAGTTCCCACACTGAAAAAAAAAAAAAAAGAAAGAAAGGACAAAAAAAAAAAGTTGAACTGGAGCTGCCAGGAAGCACATGTGGAGCAGACAAGGAGATAATCAAGCAGGTAAGCATATCCATCTGATTCTGAGATACAGCAGGCGGAACATTCAAGTTTGTGAGGTATGGAATTACACATTTATCATTGTTTGTAGACTTAATAAGAGACAAGAGCACCAGAGCTCACTGAAAAGTTTAAACAATAGCAATAAGCATAAGAACATGGAATTTTCTTCTGCTACCTAAAGGACATTTTTAAATCTGAGTTCAAGCAAACTTTAATTTTTTTAATTTCCTTCACCAAACTCCCATTGCTCTATTCTCTGAAAATTTGGTACCATATTAGTCATCTAGTTTGCATTTTAAATGTACTAATTCCTTACAAATTCACCTCTTGGAGGTCTTTTCCTCTCTCCAAGCTACCTAATGTAAGAACAGCAACTCTGAAGGATTTATCAATGACTATCAGGCAGTTACCACACGTGTCATTTAGGCAGTGCTATACTTTGAATGGTTACATAAAAAGGCTCCCCCTCTATACACCATGTGCAGTTGTTATATAGTTATATGTAGTTATATATGTAGTTGTTAGGATGATATAGGCAAAATCCTAAGGAACATCAGCCATTGCTGAAATTCCTTGATTAACTTTGATTGAGGACAATGTGACACACGAGGTTTAATTCTTTTCTTTCTTCGGTACATCGGTCATTACAATGAACCCCTGAACTGAACAACAGGGAAGGGAAAAGCGAATTTCCTCATTCTGGTTTGGCTGCTTGTGATGCAATAAACTCCCTCTTACAGAAGGCTGGACATGTGTGGTCATGGCAATTGCACATCCGGAATGTCTGATGGAACAGAAACAACATCCTGAGCCCAAACAAACCTCAGATGTGCCCGACCCATCCAGAGGGAGATTGGGCTCCTTTCAAGTGGTCGTTGAAGGGCTCCCTTCCTGTCCCCACTCAGTCTCTCCAGGTTTGCCCTTCACTGCCAAACATCTGCGCACCCCAACCTCAGAACTCCAAGATTCAGCTCTAAAAATAATGTCATATATAGTTTTGGTTGTATATCACCCACAGTCTGTAAGTCAGGTTTATGGGATAGCACAAGTACAGTTGTTGCTGTACAATTAGCACAAAGAACAAGATTTAGTGTCAGTTTTATTAACCATGACAGCATATTTGGTAAATTAAAAACCTCTGGGTTTACAAAACACTTGGATCTGCAAATTATCCACAAACAAAAGCATTAAAATAACAATTCAATTACAGTTAAAATCTAATTCATGACCAATATTGGATTGTAACTAGAATGCAAAAGTTTGGCAAATGAGACAGGAATTGGGAAATCATTCTGAGAAACTTCTAAGTTACTTATAGGTATCAGTCACTGAAAGAGCAGAATGCTTTGATCTATTGTATCAAAAGGCTTCTCTTTCCTCCAGAGAACCAAGAACTACCAGATGGCTGCAACAGCAAACCTTTCCAAGCTTTAAATGGATGACAAAATATCTCTCCAAAATCTCTGGTGAATCATTAGTCAGCTCCAGCAAACTTTAAGTTGACTACTGAACTTCAAAGTCAGCAGACGCTGCAGATTATAAAGTGAAAGCCAGCAAATTATTCATGGCTCAGCACTTCGAACAACCACCAAGTATTTGATACATCAAGAAAATTCAAATTATCAAATGCTACATGTTAACTGGCATCATTTTCTATTGACTGCAGGAACTTTATATAGATACAGATGCAAAGCACAGACCTGTTTTTCAAGATGGGGTAATGTTTGTAATTATTTTCCTCTGAATGGCAACGTCTGTCTCAGTTGCCAATCTTGAAACAAATGGAGAAAAGAAAATAACGAGCCATATTTGAAATTATATAATGGAACTGTTAGAATTATCTTTAAAATATTACAAACACACCAAACACTTGTCATACTTCAAAGAACAGTTCAGACCAAATGCCAGTACAAATAACTGAGGGGAACAGAAGGAAGTGGAAGAAAAATGTACATTGTTTACTTTAACAGATTTGATGATCTTTTAGAAGTTTCTAAGCAATTTTTATTCTGATGACATTTCATTCCATGCAAATACAAGCTTTTATTTGAGAGGAAATGAAGTGTTTCCAGTCAGTGTGGCTGCAAGAAGCTACTGGTGATATCCTAAGTACCAATAACTGAAAGGCAAACAAAAAGAACAGCAACTTTTCACTTCATGCTTTCAAACATCCATCTCAAAATTTGCACTGAATATTGTTTTTCGAGCTGTGATAGTCAAAACCGAAACCTGAATGCCTGATTTGATGGGAAAAAAACATTTGTCAAAAATCAACAGGAAAAGGTTTCACTGAAAAATTAAAGACAGAGACAGAAGAGACAGATGCACCCATTTGATATCCCCCATAATTCTAGAATTCAAACCCTCCTCGTTTTTACAAGCTCTTTTTAATGTCTGCATTCTTACTGAGACAGTCTGATGACATTTGTTGTGTTACTAAACAAAGGGCTTGCAATGCTCTCAGAATGCTGTCAGTGTGTTGTTGTACAGTAACGGCATCTAATTCAGAACATGTTTTCAGAAATCAAATTGTTTATACAAACACATCAAACACTTCATAGATTCTGCAAGTTGAAAAGATAACCAGCCATGTAACACAAACAGAATAAAAACCAACACAGGGGTAAATCATCTGCTCACAACCTGGTGAAACCTTGAAATAAGCACATATTAGGTGGGGAACTATTATTGCAAATCACCCAAATAAGGATCTTTTATTGCTATCCTGATTTTTTACAATCAGTGGGCTCCTACACGGTGCTCCCATTTCTTTGAACTGCATCACTTCAAACAGCATAAAAACAGCTCTTTTAAACATAAAATACTTGGAATCCAGGGGATAAACACGGTGAGTTTGTGTTCAGTGACGCCACTCCCAACGTGCTGCATCACTAAAGCAGACAGGGCTGGAGAACCAGCCTCCCGTGACACGGATCTGTGTTTCCCACTTGTGGGATTCCTCTGCAGATGTGGGCTGTGGGGTCAGAATGAATTGTAGCTTAGCTGAAACAGAAACATCTGATGGTTTGGCTGGATTTTGGGATGGGCGGGAAGGAGCCGAGCTGGAACCATCACCTTGCTTTTACTTCCCATCGGGAAAGCTGCAAACACAGGTGACACCCCCGGGGGGGACAGCAGGAGTTGGCTTCAAGTTTGCCACCTCTGCTTCATCTCAGAATGGTCTTTGTAGTACCAAAAAATAAAACATACATAAGGACCTTATGGGAAATATCTTGTCTCAAAATAAAGAGGAAAATTTAAATATATTCCATCCTTTTAAAGTTCTGAAAATCAGTAGATGTTCTACACCGAATCAAGTAAGTTCAAACATCTACAGCATTAAGTATAATTATGTATTGTCGCTGGCCTATAGACTGTGCCAACTATATTATGACAAAATTCACTTTCCCCAGGCTTTTTAGAATCAGAAGTTTGTTCTCCTCCTTTATCTTTCTGACCCCAAAGACAGTGATGTGTCTTCCTTCTGGCTGTACCTTTAGCACCAATGATTTTCAATATTTTGACTTCTCTTCTACAGCAATAATTGTTTCTTTTGTCACTACACAGTCAAGCTGCACAGAAATAGTGTTTCCCTGGTTACTGCTCAAAACAAGGTGTTGTTGCAACTCTCTGTTTCAAGGGTGTTTAGGAACCAACAGGTCACCAGTGAGTGGTTTTAATGTCACGAGATTAATCAGAAAGTCACCTAACGAGAGGAATTGGTAATTGTAAAAGGATTCCTCACCAGCTGATTGAGAAGCAGAGCACAACAGATCAGAGAAGAGGCTCCAGAAGGAGCCACAATTCCTTGAGGAATTTATGACACAAGTCTATTCTTCAGAATGCTCAAGAAATATGACACAAATGTCAGAGAAAAAAAAAAAAGGTATATTCCACTTTTGACCTTTTCTCTCTTCTGGAGAAGAACTGCTCGGTTCTGGAAATTGTACAAGGCTTGTACTTTGTTAGAAATTAATTTATTAAAGTTGTAGAACAGTTTTGACAAATAAATCCCTCTTGTTAAAGGGTTTTAACCATCAGCTACCATCACCTAGACCTTTTAAATTCCCTGCCTTCGAAGATCTAGGGGGTCCCTCTGAAACAGTAAAGAGGGAGCAGCAAATCAAGGGCAACGGTATAATGGGGCCTGACTTAAAGATATATCCTCAAAAATAACTGTACTAAACTATACACAGATTCAGCAGGAATTGGACAACCTAAAACGCATTCAGACTTTTCCAAAAGCAGAGAGGAAATTCCCCCTTTCATAACCTGAATACGGGTTATATCTAAGTAATCTTTCACAAGTGGTTGGCTTGCCTTTTTTTTTTTTTTTTTTTTTTAGGAGTATAGTTTACAAATGAGAAATTCCTAAAGGGAGGAGTGTTTAATTTTCTGGTGTCTTAGTGGAAGGTAAGCAGTAGTTATCTGGAAACTGAATCAATAAGCTATAGGCACATTAAGATCACACTGAAAGGTTCCCATGCCAAGCAAAGAGGTGTAAGCAGAGAACAAGCCTTTGGAGCAAAGCTTTGATAAATGTGCTCTGACAACACATGAAACTCGGATGCAACATCAAGGCAGCATTTTAGACTCTTAACAGATGCAGATGGACAGGATATTAAACTTAAGAAATGATGGGAAAAAGAAAACAAGAAATACTTGTGAATGATTCAACCCTTAGGAAAACATAAAAAAAAAAATAAAAAAACCTAAGGAGTTTGAAATCTGATGGAGCTGTGTATGATACTGGAGACTTCCAAATTAAGGACTAATATGCTGTTGTTAAAGCACATAATTGTGAGAGATCCACCCAAATCAACAGATTAAAATAAATTAATGAGGACAACTCCTTCAGAAAACCCTCAGTATGTGCCCAGGTAAAGGATCTGAATGTTTTTAGCAACGTCAGAATCCTGCGGTGCAAACAGAGCCCTTCAGTCCATCACCCACAGTCAGGCTAAGCAGCAATTACTTAATCTAAACATCTGAACCGGGCTTGGAGAACTGCTCTATCAGGTACAATGTTGAAAAAGAGGCCTAAATTGCAGGAGAGAATTAAGTTTAATTTGGGTTGTCAGCCTGTGCCGGTGTGATCCCAGTTCCGTAGGAGGTTTTGTAGCCCACGTATTGAAAGGAGCCGTGGAGCTGCAGCTCAAACAATTGCAAAAAGCAAGTTTTTTCCTTGGGGCAAAGTCTCCAAGTAACAGTGCAATCTCACCATTGTTTGGAAAGGATATACACCATGTCCCTGCCTGTGGCAGGACTGATCCAGAAAAACAGAAATAGCAGCCCAGTATTTGTTCAAGATAATAGATAATCTGAGATTCCCACAAGCTGCTTTCACCCTTTTGTTGTAAAATATTGTTGTAAAAATGATGGTATTTTTGAAATCACAGCTAGGAAGCGATGATGAAACAGCCATCTCTGCAGCAACCTGCTTTTATGACACTTGGGGTTGGGAAGGGTGAGCAGCCATATTCACTGGATAGCTGAGCATATTCACAGCCTACCTGAATGCAATTAATTTTTAATTGTAAATTCTAAGGACATTTCCTAGGGCTTAGACACATTATTGTGTAGCACCAAGTAGAGATTATTACTTTACCTGGCCCTTACCCTGAGCTATAAACAACAAAAAATTCAGGATTATGAGAGTGATTCATGAGGGGAAGAATTGTCAGTGCTGTCCTAAACTGGAACGTGGGGCATTCTCTGTGGCTGCAGAAAGTCAGTGCTGGGATTTAATTTCTTGCCCTGGTGGAAAGACAAAAGAACTAGCACACAGCCTATGCAAAACACTCTGCATGTCTGGATTATTCATTTTGTAATTATCAAACGCTACTGTAATAGGTATCAAAACAATTAGAATGATTAGAAGTTCATAATACATCCAAGGGCTTGCTTGAGGCCTGCCAAGAGAAAGCAGTGATGACTAAAGCTTCCAAAAATCTAAAGATCACCAACAGCAACACGGCCATATAATTTTCTGAAGAAATCACAGGCAATAATAAAAAAAGCTTGAGGGCTTTTTTCAGACCTGTAACTTGTTAAACCATTTTCACAGCTTTTCACATACATGCAGCACATGCTTCATTTTAATATGAATGAGCCAAACTTTAAAGTATCAACAAGAGGTCATCAAATACATGTTGGAAGCTACTGAGGGTTATGTTCAGCATGAGAGGAACCACCACAAGAAGGGCTGGGGAGCTTAGTAATGCACCTCCTGATTTTATGTTTCTGCATATGCCAGGCATGGCTGGAAAATTAAGTGAAATAAAAATCAAGGCAAAAAGACACCACCCTCAACATCTCCTGATGAAGGGAGCAGCAGCTCTCCAGCACATGATGCACCAGGAAGATATTTCCCGAGTTCATTGTACAACAGCTGCAGGGATGGGCCCACTTCCCTCTCCCAAAAACAGAACGGGGAAGTCAGGGCAGGTCCCACACAGGAAACTGTTCCCTGTCCCCCAACTTTGCAGTTATTTTGGATTCCTTTTAATTCTCAAAGACAAGGTCTCACCTTGCTCTGAAAGTCACTCCCTGCCCTCTCTCTCATGAAAACATTACCTACCACATGCAGCTACTGCGACTGAAAACCAAACCCAACATCTGCAGCACGTTTCAACATAAAATATTTGCAGATGCTGAATCTTTATGCCAAAATAACTGAATAGATTGAAGATGCATTGATTACACATGCTCAGACTTTTAGACAAATACATAAAGCAAAAGCGGGTTTTATTTGCAAAACCAAAAGTAGTATCAAGCCAAACTTCTTAATAGTGCTAAACTTGCTAAAGTGGTTGAAATGCTGCATTTTCCAAGTACATAAGAGAAGCACTTTTTAACTCTGAGTTTTAACTGATTTGTCTAAGCTAAGCCAGGAAAGTTGCAGGACTGCAAGAAAGCTTTTTTTCAGAAATGACATGAGAAAAAAAGTGATTCACTGCTGAAAAAGGCATATTACAAAAGTGACACCCTTTGCACAAAACCCCTATATTAAGTGGGAGTGTTTATGTCAACATAGGGCAGAGGGAGAGGAGAGTTCAACAAAATATTCAACAATTTACCTACAAAAGTACAAGGGGAGAAATAGATGAGCCTTTCAAGTGAATAACTAATGTTCTAAATCTTATTGCTGAAAAAGCAGAATCAGATGATGGAGAATACATCACATTTCGAAATGATCAGCACAAACCTCAAGGAATTACCAGCTGGCAAGCAAAGGAATATAATTTTTTTTTAATATCTATGGAGAAGAATTCTTTTCATCTGGCATTGAACAGAGTATATAATAAATAGACTTTGTGCACAAAGAAAAATGGATACAAAAGGAACAGGAGAAACAAGCCATTTATAAAACTAAGTAAAATATTAACACAGTTGAACACTGAAGAGTAGTGACAAGAAAGGACAAGTTGTGAAAAGTATCACTGATTCCTTGTTGTGCTTGTCACCAGAAAGGCTGCTTGGACTAAAACTTAACCTGCTAAGGAAGTTATTTCCCCATTTTCCAGTCCTTGCCCCAGTCTGCCTCCATCTTACTTCTTCCAGAACTGAACAGGTATAACTGTCCCCCACCTAGACCACTTTTGATTGAACATCTGTTTTAAAATGCATTCCAAAAACTACTGAGTCTGACAGAAATGAATAGGAAGAGCCTACTCATGTATCTCTGCTGGCAAACACAAGGGGTAACCTCTGGGAGGAGAACAGGGCAATGAAAAGCAGGTGGGGACGACAAAACCTTAACTGAAATCAGATGCAGCTTGAAAAGTGCACCTGACTCTGTTCCAACAGCAGCCCTTCAGGAGGCACCAGGAACCCATCCCTGACCTGCAGGGAAGGCAGGTGTGACATTAATCAGTATTTACATGCACCCAGCAAGCACATCCAAAACTTGGAACACAGTGATTTCTTCTGCAAATGTTCCTTTTCCCACAGCTCACTTTCTCAGGTTGAGGGGGGAGGTTGAAGTGCCAACCATTTTGCTCCTAAAGATTTATAAAAAACAGATCACTGACTCCAGCCTCTTCCAAGAGAGGAAAAGAAGATCCAAACTAATTGTGATTGTTTCTAACATGAAGCAAATATTCAAAGAAGCAAACTCGGTGTTTTACATAAGTACAGCTTAACCTACAACTGGTTTTGTGGGTTTCTATAATTCTTTTTCACACTGATAGGTGTCATATCCACATGTGGGCAATCACATAATGAAAACTCAAGGAAAAACACTTGTGAAAAACACAATGCACAGACACTGTTGCTCATTTTCACCTATAATGAAGAATAATAGAAACAACAGGTTCCCAAGATTTCAGAGAAGTTTTACATTTCAAAGCCCCTTTTTTTTTTTTGTTTCAAATTTCCAGTGGATTATGTTACTAATTGGGAATATGTGGGAAATATTTCCCACAGTTATGTTTATAAAAATTCCAGTGATAATTAGCTGCAATCCTAACACACGTGGAAAACATTAAAATCGCTGAAAATTATAGACAGTGTTGATTTTATGCAATAAAATGCAGACATTAAACATATAAAAAGGTACATTGGGTCAATCCAAAGATCCACAATGACCCTTATACTCTGACAGTAACAGGTAGCACAAATCCACTCACCTCCAGCTTTCTCTCCTCCAAGCCTAAAAGTGTTAAGTTGCTCCTTAAACTGAAGAAGTTCCCCACCTCTCACTAATTCTCTGAAATCCACTATGGGGAACTATCAGTTAAAGTAGTGTTTGAAAAGAAGTTGTGCCCTCCATTTGTACCATGGCACAGTGATGGTTTTGCTCGTGTTTGCTTCACTCAGTTCCTAATTCCCCAAATTGATTTTTTTTTTTTTTAATGCTGCTGTGAATGGAGCTGACACTTCCAGAAAATAGTAGGAACTTTAGGAAGTCATTCCTATGTGCTGGTCCTGTGCTCAGAACCCATCCATCACACCCCTTTGATCCATTGCATTGGATCTATTCTCTGTCATTTAACTGTACAGTCACTCAATACTCTGATTTTTTGCAGACCTACATTAACACCTATTGTTTCTTTTGCAGCTAAGAACACTAGGAAACTGGAAAAGTAGTTTCCAAAGTTAGTGCATCTGTTTCAAAAATTTCAGCTTTTTAACATATTAGTAAATAGCAAAACTCTACAAGTGCATCTTGGCACCCTCTCCCACTGTGTGCAAATACAGAGAATCTTGTTCAAGCCTGTGCCTTCTCCCTTAGGTAACTTATTCTACTTCACTTGTCTCCCAAATTCCCCCCATACTGAACCAAACTGTTGGGAAAAAGCCCACCTTCTGTACATAAGCTGATAACTGTATAAAACAGTCCCTTAAAATGCTTCTATTTTTATAATTTTCTATCCAAAGTTACATATATTTCTGTATTTCCCATTCATTTTCTCCCTTCTCTATCAGTAAATCTATTTAAAAAAAAAAAAAATCTCTTAATTCTTCATGACATTTTTCCTGAATTTAAATTCATCATTCAAGACTTTCTCCACACCTGCCAAGGTCACAAATTCCTCCTTAATGCATCTTCTAACCAGGCAAGTGCTGTCAGTTTTACTGACAGCAGAAAGCAGCTCAATAACTTAAGCTCTGCCATCTATTATGGGGCATCTAAGATGTCACCTGGCTGAATTAAATCTTGCTTAATTGCAATGTTTGTGTCTACCCAGCAAGATGTTAAAATGGAAAATTAAAACTGAATTACTTAGCATGTCTGCAGTAAAATCTAATCTTCCATAACCTGTATCCACCTGCTTAGCTCTGTAAGGGGGAAAGAAATGAAGTTTACAGACAACAACATCCCCACCTGCTGCACCGTGATTGAACACCTATAATCAATAAAAACAAGGGAACCTTCATTGCCAACTGCCTTCATATCTCACAAGGAGTAAATCATTTCCATCAGTTCCATCATTTTAATCTGATTCTCTGAAAAATGAAATGTTGAGGCTGAGGCAGCATTTTGCATTAATCAAAACAGCACATTTTTCTTTTTAAAAGAAAAAAAATAACAACCAGTTGCTAGAGATGTAAAAACTAGGCCCAGATTACACTCCATGCCAACAAAAACAACTCTTCCTTAACTTGCTAGTCCTTTTAACTTTTGGCCATAACTTGTATTTGTAATCACCAAGAAAAATAATTATTGGTGCATCAGCCTTAGAGGAGACTTTTCCCCCTGCTTGTCCAAGTTCTGGTCTGTATCACTCTCAGTTCCCAAGCCTCTTTCCACCTCTCCTTATCTCAGTCTTCATTTTCCCACTGTCAAAGCCTGTTTTTCCAGGAAGGAAAGTTATGGTAAAGATGAGGAATATTGTTCAGCACCTCTTTGCCCTTTGGCACTGCTATCAAACACTGGGATTTTATCTGCCACATTAGCAGAGATCTTACAAAGAACACATTCCTTTTTGTATAATGTACGCGGTGGTCACTCAAACAATAACCAGTAACAGATGTCTGAAGTGAGGAGAATGGACTATTTAAGTAGAACTTTATAAATTCTGATGATACTTTCCCAGATTTGAAACCTTGACACTTCATTTATAACTATCAGGATGGCCCTATACTTTCTTTTGTGTGTTTATTTCTAGTTCCAGCTCGGTGAGGATACTTTGTCCATCATGCTCTGGGTTTCTCTGTGACCTTGCAGATAATCTTACCCTCAACTTGCCTTCATTTAACAGTGTAGAGATAAAAATGAAAAAGCCTCTGCAAAGAAGCCAGTATCCAAATAAGGAACTCTGACAGGGCTATGAACTCACGTGAAATTACTGGTCCCATTCAGTGCCCTGCCATGACCATCTGGGAAAGTTTTTCTTTCAAAGGAAACACAAAAGTATGAAAGAAACGTAACCTGCCAGAGCCTGGTGAAGTTTTAATGTTACAAGATTTGTATTTAGGTCTGCTTTCCAAGGGTTTTTAAAAAGCCCTCTCCCTCCATATGCATGGGAAATTAAATAATAACCGCTTTAAATATCCTTACAGTTCAATATTACAAGAAAGTGTTGGAATTTCAGAAGAGAATTCTCCAGGAATCCAGAGCTGGAAACCATATCTGCCAACAGCACCTTTACTCACACAGAAAGGAGAACTAAAGATCAATTTGAATTAATAGAGAAGCAGTTTTTAAAGACCACAGTCTTTATAATGCTGCATTATGTTTAATTACCTTGTTGTCACAATCCCTTTTAAAAAAAGAAAGATTCCTGGTTAGAGCTGCCTAAGAAGAAATTATATTTTTAAAATGTCATTTAAAATGTCCATCTCAGCTGCAGAATTTAAGGATATCACCAGTAGGAGTAGCAATGGAAAGGAATATATTTTAAAAGACAAGGTCAAATTCTGTGCAGATAAACAGATCTATGAACCATCCTCCCAGCAGACAGATCATATTGCAGGGCAGAAAGTTTTCTTTTCTCCCTGTTACAATACTCACCTGTGCCCAAACTGTTGGAAATCCACAGAGTTCAAAAAGACAAGTTGACGAGATGGAAAGGGAAGAACATTTCTGATAGAACCTAAGCAATGCCTACAGAAGTCTGAAATTTTATATGAAAATACGTGATAACAGATGATACTGAGTTAATGTGATTTCATTGGTTAAAAGCCCAGCACTGTCACACAATTAAGTGTGAAATCACAGGAGCAGAACCAAAGGATGAACCCTCACCTGCTGCAAGAATCACCTGCCAAAGACAGGACTGTGCCAACCAAGGAACTTTGACAGTATCCGCAGAGCTAGAACGGCTGTGGCTGAGTTTTCACTTCCTACAAGCCTGCATCTTTTTAAAGAGCCACACAGGAAGGACTACGCTCTATAAATTAAGTTAAAAAGTACTTTTTCTTCCATGGATTTCAACAGGAAAAAAAAAAAAAAAAACACATCTACTTTACAGATTGAGAGAGAATTACCCTTTTACAGACTGAGAGGGAATTACCCCTTGGAAAGCAACAGCTCATTTTTTAATTAAAAAAATGGATAGCATGATAGCTGCCCAAGTGTCTGCTAAAAGGAACAGAGATGGCAGCACATGACAGATCACAGTCCCTGGACACCACAGAGACAGGAACAAGTGAAGTTCATTTAATCTGACTCACGTTACTAAGAGCAAGAAAAAAAACCAACTTGGCTCTAACATATCCAAGAACACTGTTAAGCTTCATTATGCTTACCCATGGCTGTGTATTTGTATCTTTATATTATATTTTGCTTGGATTTAGTAACAAAGTTCCACTCAGAGCTTTTTAAAAAGACAGAAACCCAGCATTTTCATATAAAAAATACAACAAAAATATATATTATTCATCAACTACTAACACCTACTGTGTTGCTAAGGGACACAGGTAAATGAAGAGGAAGTATTTCCTTACTTGCCTGATAGGAAGAATGAACTTGTGATCTACTGAAAAGTAATTAACATCAAAGAGAGCACTGGAGATCAGGGTGTGTAAACATTTTAATTCATTAATATTAATTACTACAACATGATAAGAGTACTTGATGCTCCAAATTCTGCTGGCTTTAGAGTCTTTCAATATGGCCTTCAACCTCCCTTCATTAGGTTTTCAAAGAAAAACCAAAAAATAAAAACCTGCCAAAAAATCTTTGATTTTTATCAACCAAATATTTCTGAAAATTTCCGGTGTTTCAAAGCCCTTATGAGAAACACAACCTTTTCATATAAAATATTTTATGTAACCGTATAAAAATGCGCAGAGTGAAGCAGTGATATCACAAAACACCACAGAAAGGCTTCAGAAAAGGCCACGGACACCACAGACGCTCCTTGAAACTGCGGGAACATTTGGGAAGTTGAGCAGTTTCTGAACACGACCTTGGTAAGGGCAGGTGGAAAACTGATTAAGGACAATCTCCCATATGGTGACACGTTGACTCCCACAGGGAAATCAGCTGGATGGGAAGCGCCACAGACATCTGCCCCCAGTGAATCAATACAATTAACCTGCAGTAAACCATCATCCTTTCTTTGGATTAGCACTGGGGAAGGATAAAACATTTCATGTCTCTGTGTCACCTCACGGGCTGTAGGTTCTCCTCCCAGGATGCAAAGGGGAACACAAAACATAAAGCAGACAATTGTATTCATCATCCCACAAAATTTATGCTTCCCAGCATCTGGATATTCCTAATCACTTCCCTATTTCAAGCTGCCAAAAACAGTTTATCATGCCACTCAAGATTTCCCATCAGTTTGAACAGAATTTACTCCTCTTAATCCTCATCTCATTATCAAGCCATTGGTAATTCCTGTTTACTCCTGCTGTTCCATACCTTGGGAAAAGAAAGGGCAAGCAGGAGACTATCGTCCTGTTCCAAACCTTCTCTCCACATCACCTTTTAGTTCAGCTCTCAGCCTGACACCCCCTGCACACCCCTGGCTCCAGTGCTGACATCCCTCAGGAATTCTCTCCTCATTCCTGCTCCACTGCTCTCCTACCAGTCTCCATTCCTTGCCCAAACTACTGACCCCCTGGAACCTATTCTCACACGAGCCACCCCCAGTCTCTGTCCCATAATTAACAGGGACCTTCAGCAGTTTCTGGTTGGTTTGCTGTTGTTGTTGGGGTTTTTTGTTAAATCATCCCATCCTTTCTTTTCTTTACATTCAAATTGGACAGGCTCCCTCTTCCCCCCTCTCACCTCCAGTGCAGCAGGGGCCACTCAGCTCACTGGAGATTCCCTCTCAGTAGAGGGTTTTTCCAATTAAAAATTGAATCTACTGAATAAACGTAAACTGATTTTCCCAGATGTGTATAACTTAGTGGGGAGATCTCTGAGCCAAGGGCAAAGGGCTCAGCACAAAACTCAAATTACATTTGCTGTTGCTTCCTAAAGCCTGGGATTTGTTACCACTCAAAAGACTTGGACACGCAGCTGGTTGGTATGTCCAAAATAAAACCTTTGCAGGGAAAAAAAAAAAAAAAACCAGTAGAAAATTGTGTTCCAATTACTGTATTAAACCAATTCTTTGCACAAAATTCACAATGTAAGTTCAAGGTTTAAAATCTTGGAAAACTGGTATCAAGAATTTAGTTTTAACTAACTGATAAAGACCACTTGCTGCCTCACTTAAATTTATATTTATCACTATTCCATTAAAGGAAATGAGGCTGGGCCAGACAGTGGAGTAGGAATGATGAAATACATCCATTCTCTTTGTTCAGATGGTTTTTGGGAGAACAGTATGTTTGAGTTTCATTGGGCAAAAGATTCATTCAAATTTTAGCAAAACATCTGGTTTGAGTGGTGTTCAGTAACACCAACAGAATTTAGGCAGCAAAAAGCATTTAAGTCTTAAATATTAAAATATAATGATGTCCAAACTGAAAGATTTCCTAATCTCCCACACTAATAGTGACACACTTATTAAACACTTTATAATAAGACAGCAACTTCAGAGTTGTACAAAATTATAAGAAAAGCTCAGGTGAAATATTTTAACCAAGTGTCCCTGAGATCATGGAATTAATTAATGGCAACCTTCTCAGGAGCAGTGGCAAGTTTTAGTGATTTTACAACCTGCTTTTAACTAAAGAAAAAGTCCTCACCAAAGTTCTGCAGATTTGTCTAATAAGTTTCGGAGTTTCAGGGAGTTTTTGTTACCTGGGAGATCTCAAAGATACCCTGAAACTAAATTCATAAATATTTTATAAAGACTTTGAGAACAGAGATAAAAGAAACCCAAACACTTAATAATTTGAACAGATTTGATGTCCATTAAAATGCTTCTGTGCCATCTTACTCTTACTAGCTATAACCAAATCAGAATTTGAAATCCTCCCATTCTTTGTACCGAAAATTCTATGGGGCTCAGATAATATTGCACATGACCACAGCACCTGCAGCTCCTGCTGGTAATAAGAATGCTGAAAACATGCATTGATTACACCAAAATAAACAAAACAAAGATTCTCAGCTATGCTGAGGCCGTGCCAGGTCTCAAGAGAACTCAAGAAAGGGATGCCTGTTCCTGTGTCTAGAGCTAAATTCGTGTGCAACAGTAGTTATAGAAGGTTATTTCATGTGTTGTACCTGTGCCTACGAATATCTAACAGGTATAAGAACAATATTTATCAAAATTATTGCTCCATGGCCCTTTGAAGAGCCCAAAGCCAGCTGGGGAAAAAAAAAAAAATCCTTTGTTTTACTAAAACCTCAGTGATGATGCAAAATAACTCTTTGATCTATTATATATTTGAAAGCACTAAGCTAAATGCAGACAGTAATTGCTGACAAATCCCAGTAGTAAACAAACCAGTCTCACATTTTACATATTATCAAGAGGCTACAGAATTAATGGTTACAGCCAAAGAAATGTTGACACAGTTGCAGATTGAGCCTTAACATGCTGATCATGTTAAAATACTGCACAAGAAATATTTTTCCACTTTGTAAAAAGCCAGACTGTTTACATGTGTAAGTGGCTGGAGATCTTGTTGTCTGTGTGTGGTCTTAACATTTCAGTATCATAACCATGAATATAAAGAGAAGCAGCATGAAACAACCCATTATACTTACAATCAATGCCAGACTGCAAATATTAAAAGCACTGAGATTTAAAGTTCTGAAAATGAGCATTACAACATACTTATACCTACGCCTTTGCTTCCTTTTCTAAAAGTAATTAATAAAGGAGTTGAAACAAAGCTTTTCTAAAACTAAACAGAGGACTTGTGTTGCACAAAAGTTAATTTTTCTTCCCTTTACATTGTTTAGAAAGGAGAAAAAAAAAAATCCAGAAATTAAAAATAACAAACGTCATTGCTAAAAGCCAAGACATTCTGAAACTGGGGTAATTTCACTTGTATTCTTTAATCACATCAAGGTATTAAATTACTCTAATTTTGATGCAAGTGTAACTATTATATCACAGCTCTGGTACATAAATGTCTTAAATTTCTAACTCACTGGCTCTTAACTAATGTCTGCTGCAAACTGATGTTGCTGATCTACTTAGAAACCACTGGGAAAATCTCCTGTAACTACTTTTTTTCTTTTTTCTATTTTTTTAACAAATAACAAAGGCTTCCTGCTCTCATGCTTTACTGAGGAGAGAGCACTGTGAAATCATTAGGGAAAAGAAGATGCAGCTATTTTAACAGAGAAAGATCAATTAGTAGCTTTACCAGCGATATACTTACAGCTAAAGATTGCCATAGGTAAAGCAGATCAAGCTGTCCCATGTGGCTTCCCATTCCCTGTCTAGCAATCAAACACTTTTAAAAGGCAAGTGTGCAGCATAAAGAAAAGCATTTTTTTCAATTGCTTAACGCAAGAACTCTCAATATTTTCACACTCATTGAGACGTCCTGCCACAGCCAGCAATAAAAGGCAGAGGCCACCACCTTTCCAGCTTCTATCTGTGAACGTCACTACCCATGGCTGAAATTCCTAGGATTTCAGTGAAAAAAAAAAAAACAAATTGAAAGTCCAAGGTTGTTATCAAGGTGTAGAAAGGTTAGAGACAGATTCCTGGTCCTGTTTGCCTTCTCCTTCCCCCAGTTATTAATTTGCACACGTGAGAAGGTAAAGGGGGAAGGAGAAACTGCCTATTAAGTTTTTCATGTGCTTATCCCTGTTGATTTTTTTTTTTTTAATGTGTGCACAGAAAGCAAAGTCCTCAAAACAGTTTCTTCTCTAAAATTACAGGATTAAAATGGAAAAATTAAGGAACACAATGGATGAACCGAATTAACACTGTGGGACCATTCTAATTCCACTTGGGACACACTTGCCCTCCTGAGGCTGCATTTCTGTTCCATAGGCATTTAGGAAAAATAAACATGTCACCAAAAGCCTTTAAAAGTACCCTTCCCAAATTAGGGAAATGACCAAGGAGCCAACAGAAAAGAAATATGTATGAAGGGTAATTCACTACGAAAACAAACAGTAAATGACCCTTGAAAGGGGTCCTTCTGAGTTTCCTGGAGGAAGCAGTAGGGCTCTGTAAGCAGGCAGAACTTCAGTGCACTAACAGCACTTTCCATCTCTTCCTCAGAAGAGGGGGCTCTTTATCTAAAGTGTCCCAGAGAGGCACATCCCAAGCAGCATCACTGGATATCCATGACTCTACCAGCCTGGCAGGCTGGCAATTGGAGCCTGGCTGCTGGAGCCTGTTTATTTTTTTTTAGCCAAATAGAGCATTATGCTGCCCATTTCTTCAGTGGGGAATTATTTGTAAACATTCAGCTTTTGCTCTAGTCCAGAAACGTTCAGGGATTGGTTGGAGACAGCTGCAAACCACCAAGAAAGGCTGAGAATTTACTGAGTGCAATGTCAGACTGCAAAACCTTCCTGTGGAAGTCACAGAGGGGAACTCCAGAGTACACAAGTATTCAGCGGCAGGTTGTCTTTCTCTTTAGGTAGCAGCATAATCATTCCAATCCCATTACCTGTTCCTGTGCAATCTGTTCCTCAGAAAATAAATGGTACATTTTTGTATTTTCATCCTTGTAATCTGCATTTAGCTGCAATTAAAAAAGTTAAACATAATCCCCCGGCTATTCAATAACAGTCAGACCAGTAAGAGCTTATGCCAAAGTTGTTCCCACCCCAATAGGACACTGACCTTCCACAGCCTGTTCCACAACCCTGCCACTTTTTACTTTACTCCTTTTTCTATTTCTGTCTGATTTGTAAGGTCTATACAGCTGCTGTAAACATGAAAATAAAAGCAAGGGAGATCTTTGCTGCTGAGAATGAGCTCCCACAGAAAGGAATTCTTGTAGTGTTTTCACTTTCTCATAAAGCCTGCAACCCTCACCCTAAATACATGGGAACCTCCATCGTGCAACCCACGAGAAAAGTATGAAATCTTGCTTGTTTTTCACCACACTAGTAAGGTAATGGAAAACACAGCATTTAAACTACATTTTAACAGATTTGGACTAATGTCTTACTACTTTGGTATTTAAACATGCAGCATACTGACATTTCTGAGAAGATCCAAAGCATTACTGAAAACACAGGGAAATTAATCTAAACTTCTTGAGGGTCACTGAACTGACTTGCAGATGGTCAAATGAGAGAAGTGAGTGTGCCACTGGTTCGCACCGAATTTGTGTGGCAATCCAAAGGGAAGGAAGTAGGATTTCAAACACCAAGTACCAACATGATGACAGCCAGCAGCAACCTGGATGATCTGGATTTGGGCATTATTATAGAGTAGATGCTCACGGTGAATGAGTTTACCTGCTCAAGCACAATTTTCTTGCCTATTCTGAAACTACAATTTGTGACACAAACTAGATTTGTGTCAATCTAAAGTCACTAGTCGCTCTAGTGTATTTTCTCCTTCTAAACTAGTTCTGAATTTGTGGTCCACAATGAAGATCAAACTTTCTGTTATGTTTTGAGAATCTGTGCTCACCAGTGCTATTCATAATACTTTGTAACAAATGGCCTGGCCTACTTACAAATCTAAAATTGTATTTTGCCACCTGAATTTTCTCTGCCTGGAGTGTGAATGCTGCCTCATAATGGTCCACGAATAACTTACCTTCTGGCTACCAACAACAGAGCTAGAAGTGATTTTCTAGATGTTCAGCTTGAAATACTATGAGATTCCTTGATGCTTGCAATAGATCCCAAAGAGGCAGGTTCTAAATATCTGAGTAACATTTCACTTCTACCAGTATTTTTACTGTATTCTTCTTCACTGGATTTTTCCTTCCTAAAATCTGCATCATGGTTCAAATAGGAGTTTACAAAACCAGGTTAAATCCCAACAGTTCCAGCATGCTCAGTAATGTCGGCCTCTCCAAAATAGCAACAACAAATGAACCACCTCTAATAGCCCTAGAGAAAATGGCTTCAAATTAGCAAAGAGTTTTCTGAACTATGCAGAATATGCTGAGCATCTGTAATTAAATCTGTTTCCAGTTCATAATCAGCAAGTACCCCAGTTGTACCCTCCAAATATTCCACAAATCAAAATTCCTGCCAATTATCAGGGTGAAGAGATATAGACAAAGACACATTTTCCTTAACATTTTTTTGTCTTTTGAGGTCATCTCTAAACACCACTTTGTTTTCACCACACAAATTTAATATTCTACTCAATTTACTGAAACATGCATAAACTGACAAACATTTAAAACTAATGACAAGTTCCATCAATTTGCTGAAGAAATCTGTAAACCCATGTTGGTCTTTTATTCCATCCACGGCAGCCAACAATGATTTAATCACCACTCACTGCTACTCAGCTATTTAATGTCATACTACAAGCACTCAGTACTCATTGGTAGAGATGCGACTATGTTGTTGTTTGATTGCTTTTTTAAATTATGGGTTTCATTTTCAACTTTTGATGTGTCAGGCTTACTCCAATCACGCAAGCTGTTTGTGCATTCCCTGAGCACAATCCCATGGATTGTGACTGTGTCAGATTAACACCCAGCCAAATGAGAACCAGAGACTTGCAGACAATAGCACAAAGGGAGTAACTCTGAGTTTGTTTTCCACTGCTGAACTGGAAGACTTACCTTATTATGGCAGGACAACACAGTCTGCTAGAGCTACTTAAATTACTCTCCTTCTTATTTTTTTTTTTTTTTGCTACAGGAATGTAAAAAGAAAGGAGGGAAAGTTATATTCTACATGACCCTACCAACTGTCAAATCCTAGGATCTTGGCATTGAACAGATCCTCTTTAATGGCTGAAGACTCAGCTCTTTCCCACCTCTTTAGTTCAGCAAATATTTTCTGTTCAGGGTTATATGTTGCTCTTCTATCAGCCTTTATCTGTATGATACAAAGCAGGGTGAACCACAACCGTGTATATTTGGTCCATTACGATTGTTATTAAATCACTGGTAAATTCAAGGAACAAAGGCAGCCCTCTGAGTTTAAAACAGGAGAATACTGGCTTGAGCTTGAAAGGCTGTATTTAACTATATCCTACATAAACTATAATTTCACCAGCTGAGTGGTGTCAGATACGCCAGGCACCTTACTTACTAATTCCTGGAAACTAAGCAGGACCTGGCAAAGAGGACCTTGTACATGAGACAGAGCTTAGTTTAGCCTAGTTATTGCACAACATTTTAGAGTAAAATGAGGATAAAAGTCTTGAAGTAACTTTACAAACCTCAGTCATCAATGATACGAAAATGCTGAGAAAACGTTCTGTGGGTGTGACGCATTTTCTTGTGTGGAAACCACTGTGTCATTCTTCCTTATCTCTGTTCTTCTCCTCCCTCTCCCTTGAGACTGACAACTGACTACTGTCCAGCCAGCTTTTGATGCAACACTTTTACAGTGATTCTCCACTTGAATGCTATTTCATAGGTACATGTTACACAGAGAAAGGAATAAAATCTGCTTTGCTGAAGCTTGGAGATGGAGGATTTCATGCACGAGGCTCTGTCAGTGAAACACACCACCAGCAGCAACAGCAAAGAGCCCACAGTGAAGCTTCAAACCCAAGAAAGATGACACTTGCCCTTAAGGCTTCACAAATGGGCTGCACTTCCCCAGCAAAGTGTTAACAGGCAACAGGAAAAGATCACCTCGAAACGCTCAAATCACTGACGTGAAGGCTTTGGTTCAACAACATCTGCACATGATCAAGACCACAAACTGTTCTTTTCCCACTTTCCCAAGTGAAACGCTCCTACAAAACACTGTTTTGTAGCAAGAAGGCAGAGTTGTCTCCTTTGCAGGCCTCATTCAAAGTTCTCTTTTGTCAATTAAGATCCAAGCCACAGTATGGATTGAAGAGGTATTTCAAAGGATTTTCAAACATTATTACTTAATTTCTTTATTAAATCTGCCACACCTTTGCCTTTTCATTACGACATTGCTTGTGGCATTAAAAATGGAGGAGAGGTATTCAGGGAAAAAAACATCACCCTACAAACAAGCTATGACTTTTCCATATGTAATTTGTTGGCAAAGTTTGGATGATTGATATGACAACATTTACGAACTCTATCTTGTTTCTACCTTTTTTTTTCTTAATATCTGAAGTTAGTTTTCAATTCTGATGACACCATTATTTTTCAAACTAGACAAGTCCAAGTATTTGGCACAGAATACATACATAATGTTCATCATTTAAGTTTAAAATGAGTCAGTTGGAAAATAAATGGGAAAAAAAACAAATGGAAGTGAAGATATAATTAAAAAATTGTAGGATTCTGCATGCTAGATTTTAAAGCATTAATTTTACTTAGTCAACATCTGTTAAAAAAGAAATTGGTATTTTTTATATTTCTCATTATCCATTCTAGTAAAAGTTCCAATCATTCTCAATTTAAATCCCTTAATATGTTGACTTTCTTAAACATTGTGACTTAGAAATATTTCCAGTGAAAAGAGAGAAACCAGTGCAAGATAAAAATCACGAGTTGGACTCCTGATCATTTAAGAGTGAATGGCCCATCTTGCATTCAACTTTGCATTCAACTACTTGCTGAGAACTTTTTTCTCCTTTATATCATAAAATCATACACATCTGAAGTCTAATGTAATGATTTCTTCATAGTTCTATTTTCCATTTTTAATCCATCCTTTCACAGTCCCTAGACAATCCCAAGTAAGCAACACATGGGATTTAATTTTACTATTTTCATTCTGGAACTACAATTGATTTATATTTTATTATGTGGCTGCATCACTCTTGCATATTTTTCCAACCAACAGCATTAAAAACACAGATAAAGTGATCTAAGGATAAATTAGTATGTCCTTAGTTAAGCTACAGTGCTACCAATATACTCCTCCAGGCTCTGATCCAAAGCCCATTGACATCAGTGAGGTTTGGGTCAGATCCACTGCAAAAAGAACTTGAATTAGGAGCGGTAAATGAAATCTAAAATATATAATTTGATTAGAAACCACTCCAAGTAACACTGTGGAGAAAGTTAGTGACTCCTTGACAGCTCATACAGATTTTAGTTCCCTAAACTATTATTTTAAAAAGTCTGGAATTCATAGTTTTTGCCAACCACACTGTCACAGCTTAAATGAGCAGCTGTCAACTGTTAGAAAATAACTGCATCATCATCATCTCTTTTAGAAGAACTGGTGTGGGAAGTGAAACACTTCCATGGGAGCTAAACTTTCTGGAGTCATGGTAATGAATGTGTTTTCATCAGGTGACCATGAGTCATCATTTTATCAGCAGTTTAGAGGGTTTTCACAATAGCTGAGTGTCATCGGGGCTCACGCTCAGCACTGGCTGCAGCACAAGAACGAAATATGATTTTCTGCCATGTCTTGTGGTGCCATTTATTGAAGGAAAAGTTTGGCCACTGACTCAAGAGAAATATTGCAAAGTCATGGTTGAATAAGTGCTGCGGGGAGCACAAAGTGTCCCGAAAATGGAACACAAAATGTCCAGAAACGAATCTTTTATTTGAGAATTGAAACTAAGTGATAATTTTGCTTTTAAAAATAGATGCCTTTTAAGGAAGTTGTGAACTACGTGGATGAAACATCAGGAAAGAATAAAAATGTGTTGTCTGTCATTCTTCTCCCTTTCATAATCCTGTCAGAACACAGTCAGACATCAAATACTCAGATAACTTCCACATATGAGAATCCACCTACACTGCCCAAAGTGGAGAGAGGCCACATAAAAACAACTCCAAAAAAAATTTATACTAAATTCTCATGATCATAACGTCGAAAGCAAAAACTGCATCATTAAACTGCTTGTCCCAGGTATTACACAAAATGTGGATCCCTTTACCTCCCAGCCTACTAACCTCCCTCTGAACCCACTGGAAAGAATTGAAGAATTTCACCTACAGCATCAGCTGAAGCCTCTCCCAGGACCTAAAGACACTTGGTGACCCCACACAGCATCTTTGCTAAGCCCTGATGTTTTGCTGGACTCAGAGATTCAAGTCTCCTTCTAAGTTTCCCATCCCTTCCTGCTGCAGGGCTGGACTCTGGGGTCAAGCAGGCTGTACCACCGAGATCTCCACGCAGCACAACAGCAGAGGTGGAAACTCTGCTAAGTGCTGGTCAGAAATGAGGCACGTGGCAAATATCATGGAAATAACTACATTTAAACAATTGTATTACTTAGTATGGTGTGTATTTAGAATCCCATATCACTGCCACACTGGTGTAGTGCTCAGAATTAGCAAAAACCTAATTTTCAGGCACAAGTGGTCCTTTCAAAACTAATCAGATTTGAATTAGCAAAAAAAGTAATGCAAGTTGAACCATCCTTTTATTCCTTATTTGAAGTGATCCCCATGAAAGCAGTGTTTTCACTATGGATGTTTATCCCTCTGGCTTCCTACTCCTTTCTCCTTCAGCTAACACTTTAATCTCTCAACTCTTCATCCACTCATCATTTCCCTAGGCTTGAAAATTAATCCTCTGAGGTCAGTGAGGAAACTCCCACTGACTCCAGGAGATTTAGAATTAGACTGTACACTTAACTTTCCTCCCCCCTCTACCTCCCAACTTCCTCTTTTGTTTCTTCTGGAACTTATTTACTCATCACTTGAGCCATTCCATATCTGGTCCCATGAAATTGGGAATTAAGTGGAGCATTAAGAAAGAGAACTAAATAGATGTCCCACATTACTATTGTGTGCACTTCCTATTTTCAATCGTATCCCCCCCACACCTCTTTTTCATCATCTCCCTTAAGACTTTTAAGTCCTTTTAGACAAGTATTATTCTTTATGCACTCACACAGAAACAAACCTGACAGCTGAGTGAAGTGTGTGATGCTCCTTGATAGTAACAATTCCAACCACCTGCATTTCCAGCTGTTCTGAGCAGTGCTGCTTTAGGAAAACTCCTTCTCCAGAAAAATCACTATTTAATAGTTAATATAGCTATTTATTCGTTTTTAAAGACACACAGTACATGTAAAATTCAGCAACCTTTAATCAGTTTGGAGAACCTGTACCTTAGTTTTAATATTTAAAATATTGCTACAAATTCTATCTAATCACAGAAACCTAATCTTAGCCTGTTTCCTTTGAAATCCTTGTCAGTACTCCAACCACAGGAATTTCACATACAAATGTCTTGGTTTAGAACGGGGACAAGAAATGAACATCAGAAAACATTGTATTTATTAGTTAATTTAAGTAAGCAATCTCAAAAAAACTCCAAGCCCTAGCTCTCAAACCAGCAATCAGAAAGCCAGCAAGTTCACAGCTCTGTGTGTAAAACAAGCAGCTGTACTACCAGTCTAGTAACAGAGCAGTCACAACATACACCAAAAATTATCTCAAATACAAACAGCATTCCTTATTCTGCACTTGAGAGCACTGCAGTCATCTACCTATGGGCTCAATATAAGCAGTAAACATATCTATTGTCCCTCATCACTCATTATATGGGATCAGAGATAAATTAAAAAATCAGGTAAGAAAACCTACTCACCTCCCTCATTTCTTACTCTCCAAACGACTCCCAAGAAGAAGCAAACACATCACTTTCTGACAAAAATATTTGTTGTGGTTTAACCACAAATGTTTACAGAAATATTGATCAACTGAACCAATGGACACACTTCACAGAAACGAGAACTTTAACCTGTCAAGCCCACTTAGACACCACCTAAGAATCATCCAGACAGGCAGAGCTGATCATGCTGTCACAGTATTACATTTCAGCCAGTAGCTAAAAAAAGAAAGCATTTGAAATATCAAAATAAACTGCTCATTTTCTTACTCCAGACCCAAGACCATCTACAGGTCTGTGAGAAGGCCCTAAAATGACTTGGACAGCACTAAGTCCATCCTGGAGTGTTGTCTGACAGGACATTTCTTTCTTCCTAATGTCAGGGCCTATAATCAACATTCTTGCTATACACACTTTCTTTTATGGAGCACTTCTAACATACCCAAAGAGAGATATTAAGATGCCTCTGGTTATAAGTCAGTATCTTAACAATTACATAAAGATACATCAACATAAAATAAAGAACATCACCCACACACACAAAAGCAGAATGAAGGGGAAAACCGATGCCATTACAGTCCCACTGTCATTCTGCTGACCAATCATTTCCATCTTTTGTTCCCACTATAAAACAGAAAACTCTGCTCGTGTTTCAAATCAACTTGCCATTTAAAGCAACCAAAAAGTTTGAAGGATCGGAAAAGTTACATATGTATGTCCAGCATGCAATAATTAGATTGATAAGAAGGAGCAACACTGCTGAAAAATCAACTGCAGAGTGAGCTGGATGACCAGAGGGAACACTGAAACTATAATTACCTTAATCTATGTGCTTGCAAGAGCCTACAAATCTGAGAAAGAACAGAGCTCTACATTTCTCAAAGCAGGAAACAGTAGAATAAAAAAAGCTTCCCTTTGAGTTGAGTTATTAAAATGTAGTAACAACTTAAAGTCTTCTGTGTTTGGCATACGAACAAATTGCAGAAAACAGTAAATGAAATTTTTCTATTGCAGCCATAAAAATTACTATATTTAGTTCTGCAGCTTGGCATGAATAAAGTCCATTTACACAATTCTGGAAGAGCAACTCTTTCTACTTTGTCCAAAGGTTTAAACAGGGCCCTAGTGATATTATTTTTGAAATCCATATAGAGTTCAAGATTTTGCTTTAAGCCTAACCAATTAAAGTTAAGATTTCTTTCCCAGAACAGCAGTAAAATATTTTAGCAACACACAGAGAAAGCTTAATTAAATTCATATGTTGGGGGTATTTTACCATGCAATGCTTTACGAAGTATCAATATTTCCTAAAACTGACAATTGCTGATCAAATTAATTTGCATAAAATATTACCTATTGCAAATCCCAACACTGCAGCATCCAGACACTTGGCAGGTGAAGACACCGTACTTAGGACTTAACTATGGTTTTTGTACTAAGGTTTAAAGCTATTTTAGTGCATCAATTAGTTCATTTCAATCCCTCTTAATTGCCCATTAAGCCAAGCTTGGGATCGCCTCTCAAAAACGGGCCAACGGCTCCCTCTACTGGAAATAATGGACCATCACATCGCGGTACGGACATTCCCAGATAAAATTGGTAAGAAGGGACCTTAAAGATCGTCTCGCTCCAACCCCTGTGCCACGGAAAAGGGCACTTCAAATAGACCAGGTTGCTCAGAGCCCCATCAAAATCAAAGATATTTCTCCTAACTCCTGTATCAGCTCGGCAGCAGTAAATTAGACATGATACTGTCAATTAAAGGTTTAGCATCCTGTTAAGCAGTAAAAAAATTAAAGCAAACATCATCCCACTAAATGCCAGCAGTTTTCCTTGGAAAAGAACACACAGCACACAAAAATTAAGCGCTTGGTCTGAGTGCTGAACAGGTTGGTTACCCACAAAACCAGGCTTCAACAGCTTCCACTGCCTGAGCGCGCAGGAAGGATTTTGTAGCTGCCCTCCAAAAAACCCAAGCTTATCCACAAGGGAAAAAGCCTCTTCTGTTCAGAAAATTCCTCGACAAAACATTTCCAGGAGAATAATATATTGTGCTAATCCCATTTAGTGTTATTTATTGATAAACTGATATAGTTACAGGAGAGGAATTATGAAGTGCTATGTTTATAACAGAATGTTTTGAAAAGCATTAGGCTTCAGATACGTAATCAAGAGTCTGGGACTGTTTGCAAAATAAACTTCAGTGGCATTTTACTGGATGTGAAACAACTAATCCCTGAAAATGGGAAACGAGGCAAAAAAAAAGAAGCAAATAAAGTGTCAAGTGTGATAAACAGTTTCAGAACGTGGCCGCACCTTAAAACCAGGAACTTAAATTACCTGGGAAGGACACAAATAACAACACGACAGTGAGAAAAGAATTTTATTTCAGGTAGCAAGCACTGTTTTACTGAGAATTCATGCAGTTTCTAATTTTAACTACACAACTAATCACTTTCAGCTACATGATTTTAATCTTCAGCTGACCTCAGACACACTCTGCCGTGACACAGAAATTATTCAAACTTCGCTTCCAGAGAGAAAAGGTGATAAAGAGTATGTTACTATGACCAGAAGCCTGAAGGATTCATCATTAACTTTAAAAATCAGCATATACATTCTAAGGAATATTACGGATTTTTTTTTAAAGCTATTACATTCTACTTACCTTAATGACAAATTTGTTGGATGCCATGACAGGTCAGTGTAAGCTGGTCCTACAAAAATATCAATTAACAGTGATCAGCACCCGAGAAACAGATCTCCATACCAACCAAGAAGGATTTTTACACCTATTACTCATTTTTTTTCAGCACTCCTGTTCTTCAAATCCTACACTCTGCTTTAAGAAATCCAAAGAAAATTTTTATTTAAATGAGAATTACTTTGCTACCTGTGTTGATTTCTTTTAGTGAACTTCATAACTGTTTGGGCACTTCACATCTAACATATGAAATATAAAGTTAGAACTCTTTTAAGTAACAAACTACAGCTTTTGGTGCACATAGGACGCATACATATATATATATAATTATATAAACACATACACATGTATATTTAAAATTTTTGACTACAACACACTTAAAAGCAACTCAACCTGAGCCCTATTGTGGTTGCACAAAGTAAAGTGAACTTCAGACATCTTCTTTGGTTATCTGAAATAGGATCTAGATGGCTTAATTTGGGATCCTGAGTGAAGTGCATTCAGCTGCACAGCCCCTGACCCTGCCTCAGACCATTCCAAGGAACTCAGGAAGCATTAATTCATGCTGGAAATTAAACACACACTCCCCTGGGCTCAAGAAGAAATCTTCAACTAATGGCCAAAATTTTTTTTTTCAAACTGACAACAATTAATGTCAAAGCACTGAAGCTACTTGGGAAGTTCCTCATCCTCCACATAAACAGCAGCTAAACATTGACTTGTCAAAAGTACAAAATGAGGTTTAACTCACAGAAGTCTTTCCTGCCAACCCCTAGCACTACAACTTAAATGTTCCAAAATGCAGTCATTATGCCTGTTTAGCTTCAAACAAGTGCAAAACAAGACAAACACCCACTTTACAGCTACACAGCATAGCACAGGTAATCTTGATCTTAAGATTCAACAGTAATCCTGTTGAACTCAATAAACACTGGGCTTCCATTCCAAATATTCAAATGCTGAGACAGAAGGTTTCAAAATAACTGAGAAAACGTGAAAGTAGTGAGGGCACAATTCCATGTACTGGCTGAAGGAAAACTCCCAATTACTTACATGATTTTTTTCCTAAATGTCATATCAATATTCAAGCAGTAAGATACAAAAACCAGTAAAAGGATGGCAAACAGTGAGAAGTGAAATGGCTGTTACAGTAACCAGGTTAAAATGAGTTTGAACTGAGAAGCACTCTCCAAGTAACTACTGAAAATAAACTTTAATATAGTTAATAAAATGTTTCAACTCTGTCCTGAAAAAAGGTCTAAGTTAGAACTTTTATCAGCTGTACAGTAATAGTAAGCAGAAAGATACATAAAGCAAATTTGATTTTAAAATAACAGAATAAAGCAAACATAGAAGAGAAGCTGTAAGAAGAATCCCAGCAGGAGATGAAACTCAGAAATCACTGAAACAGCAGCTGCCAGAACCAGTTCAGAAGAGACGCTGAAGGGAAATGGCAGCCACCAAGTGAAAACCATCGGAGCTTCTCAGCTCCTCATAACATTGCTCCTGAAGAACAATATCTGGACCAGTAATGTCTTCCCATTAATCTTTACAGTAGGAATAATACGAAGAAGAGTTGCAACAAAACGTGCCAGAGTATCATCTCTTAACAAAATGCTCGTGTTCTCCTTGAGAACAGACAAAGCATGAATCAACTCACCCTGCCAGCATCTTTTTGTAACAATTCACCTTCCAGAATAACACAGTTGCAACAATACTGTTGTGAGAAGAACTGCTGGCAGACTGAAATCCCCTCCAAATCCAATTTACAAAATAACAGAGGAGAAACATTAAAAGGAAAAAGATAGCCCCCCAAAAAAAAAAAAAAAGGTAACTTTGGTTCAATTTGCTCTTCCTGGAGTTTGCCAACTACCTCATTCTTTGCACTGACCACATAGATAAGGGAAAGGAAATACAGAAGATACAATAAATGTAAGCAAACCCTCAGAAAACAAAATACACCTCACCTGTGAGCCATCAGGCAGGTCGCTGGAGTGACACAGATGAAAAAACACCCAATACTGAGACATCAGAAAATGAGCAAAAGCATCCAGCAATTGTACAAGAAAAAGCCAACTAGCCCCAAAATACTTTGCCAAAAACCCACCAAAATCACAGATCTTATTACACTTGCTACTGTTTGGCAACAAGGCTTTTTCATGGAATAACATTTCTCCTGCAAACCTCTAAAGGAAACTCTACCTAAGGAAATGTAGAGATAATAAAATAAGGCAGGAAAACTCCTCTCAGAAACTATATCCATTAAAAAAAATATATGTTCTTAAGTCTTGATGTGGTATTTGTAATATTTCAACATTTAAAGTTTTCATTGTGTGTATAAGAAAACATGATTCACAATTAAACACATAGGTTGCTTGTAGCTAGAGCGAGACACACTGAAAAAATAACGTGGTGGAATATATTTATTTCTTAAATTTGATGCCAAGTGGAATGGTGGACACTCAGGAGAAGGTAGTGTCTCGTGGCCTCCCAGAGAGCGAGTAGAAGGGTTCTCTGCCAGCTGAGGAACAGCATCTTACCTTAGCAAAGAAGTAGCTTCCCGTGGCGAGGGAATTTGGAGCTCAAAGGGAATGAGGAACTGAGAACTCGTACCAGACGCTTGATGATATGGCAGCAAACTGTTCACACACTGCCCATCTCTGGGTGCCTTTGCCTTGAGCGGGGACAGGTGGACACCTGAAAAAAATGGCACAAACAAGCACAAAAACGCTGATTAAAGAGGTCTGTAATCTGATATTAACTATTTTTGTAGCTAATTTTTGTAGTTCAAGATGAATTATCGCAACATAACAGAGGAGTTTCCTGAACTTTTCCGTAGTCCTCAGATATTGGGGTCATTCACTGTCTAGCACTCATCAGTTTTAGCAGATCCAAAGCTTGGGATGAGCAGTGGAATACTCAGCTATTCACACATCTAGTAAAGCATTTGAAGTCCTGAAGAGACATATCCCAGTTTTCACAATTTTGCCATTTCAGGATTTTTATGCCACCCGTTGCCAATTGCTCCACTTAACCCTTGGAAACTACTCTTCCAACAAGTCAGCATCTTTGCCCCTCATTGTTATCCACTCCTTCATTCATGAATTGGCCATTCACCTCTAAAGTTCAACAATTCAGTCTCAAAAACATTACCCACACACCACACCACTGCACAGGAGAGGAAGGAGAGGTTCTGAGGAACTGTGAGGGCTGTCACTGACAGGTGCTGGCTATTACCTTTTTGCACTGATGAATATCTTTTTTTTTTTTTTTTTTTAACTTTTGTGGGATAGCTGAGTGAACAATGGACAACGAAAAAAATTATCATAAAGTGAAAAAAAAAATCATGATGCTCCTTTCTGTGTGGAGATCAGGCATTAAATACTTGTCTT
Source organism: Empidonax traillii (assembly GCF_003031625.1). Taxonomy (NCBI): domain Eukaryota; kingdom Metazoa; phylum Chordata; class Aves; order Passeriformes; family Tyrannidae; genus Empidonax; species Empidonax traillii. Next base: position 512,127 of record NW_020955321.1, on the reverse strand, counting down.
TTGGCTACAGTTATAAACTCTACAACTACAAACGAAACTGAAAACAAACATCCATTAGCATGCGAATGTAAAAGGAAATATTCTTGACAGCTGGGAGTATGGTGAGGAGAAGAGTGAATACAAGAAAACTATTCCTGCAGCCACAGGAGTGAATACAAGAAAAGCGAAGCAGAAGAGTGAAGAGCTAAGGAAACACTGAGGTCAGGGAACGAAGTGCTTTTGATCCTGTTTCAGCCAGGGCATCTTTGCCCGCCCACAGGAAAGATCAGACAGGTGCGCGCTCGTGTAACGCGGAGTGACTGCAAGAGGAGGTAAGCAAGGAAGAAAGTTTTGAGAGATATATACATATTTTTAAGAGCGGCCGGGCCGGGAAGAGGCGCGGTGGGCGGCGCAGGAGCGACCCCGCCGAGGCGGCGCCTGAGGGAGGCACGGCCGGGGCCAAAAGGCACAACACCGACTCTCCCCGAGCATCCCCTCATACGCTGAACTAAGGAGGAAAGAGAGCTTAGAGTCCGAGCCGCTGCCACTCCTGCAGGAGCCGGGCGGCTCAAGGCGGCCGTACCTCTCCCCTCACCGCGCCCGCCTCCCACCGCTCTCCTGCCCTACCCAAAATGGCCGCGCCCGTCACCACCGCCCGCCCCGCGCTGCCCGCACGCAAAATGGCCGCCAGGGGCTGAGGCGGGCCCGGGCCGCGAGTGACGCGGCGCTCGGCTAATGGCGGCCGGGGGGGGGTTGCGCGGCGGGAGCGGAACGTCCGGGTCGTGCTTCTTCTCCTTCTTCTTCTTCCTGTGAGGGCGCGTTTGAACGCGCCGGGGGCGGGTGAGTTTTCGCCTCCCCGGGAGGGCTCCTAGGCAGCGCCTTTCTTGCTCCCTCGCAAAGGGGAGAGAAGCCTCAGGTGCTCCGTGCCCGCGGTGTCCGTCCCGAGGGAGCCGCTGCCCCTCAGCCGCCCGCGCTTCAAGGTCGCTGGGACGCGAGGAAGGAGGAGGAGGGGATTGTGAGGGCTCCCCATCGTCACGAAGGGGTGGTTAGTAGGGCTTTTACACTTACCAGATGGATGGAGCCGGGGAGGAGTAGGGGCACCCTGAGTTGTAGCTTTGTAGCTGTTCAACCCAGTGAGATATGCTGGTATAAAACCTGGGCTTTCTTCTTGAAGTGGGTACTTCTTAATGGAGAGTAGTGTTTTCCACCTTCTTATGATATAAGGATTAAAATATTCTGTTTGTGCTGGTGCTGTTTTAGCTTCCGGATACCACAAGGTGGTCAGGCAGAGCCGCCACTCTGGTCAGAGTAAAGTGGGGTCAGAAGCATCACAGCTTGCTTTTCCTGCAAGTTAAAAGTTCTATATTTATTCTTTTATTAGCTCAGTTAGTCATTCAATTGTATTAACTACGGGGGGAGGAAAAAAAATAAAAAAAAAAAAGTGTATTTTAAAATTGCTTTAAGGCTTCAAATATTTACCATCTGAGCAGTAACGTTTGTAATTAGATAAAGCTTTGTTGCTTTGTTGTGTTTAAGATTTAGTATGCCAAAGCTCGAAGCAAGTGTAGCAATTAACATTTCAAAATGCCTGAATTGAGGTTATTTTTGCACCTTTTTTTTTTTTAAGTTCACAAAGTAAGACTTTCTTATGTTGTTTTGTGTGTTAGTCATCTGTTGCACTGTAATTAAAGGTATTAGTATTCAGCTTCATCTGTTCAGTGCTATTATTATAGGGTAAAAAAAAAAAAAAAAGGATTTCTAGAATATATTTAAAATAATAAATTATCTTTACCTAGGTAGATGCCAGTTTGCAATGGGTCTTAAAACCATCTGGAAGGACTACAAAGTTCTGATTGTTATGGGAACTGGCCTTGGGCTGGTACACTGGGGCTGGTTTTACATCAAGTCCAGTCCTATTTTCCAAATGAAGACAGAGGACTATGTTCCAGAACCTGGGATTGTGACATACATGATGCGAAGCGATCAAAAAAATAAAGAAAAATAGCATTAGTACTTTGTATTGTAGGTAAGTTACCTAATTAGTTGTATCTGTGCCTTAGAGGGAGGAGATGAGTCAGTTAAATGACAGTTTTCTGACAGATGCAGCCTTGCTGCTCTAACCTGAGTCTTCCAGAGTTTTATTCTTCCTTGCAACTGAGTTAATCTTGTAGCCACATGGCCCCAAAAAGTGCATGATAAAACTCAGAAAACTACTGCTAAATCTCATCTGATGGGATCAATTGAGTGATGGTATTATGTGTCTTTAAAAACAAATTCTAGTAACTTCAAGACAACAGTCCAGTTCTCATGACTGGAAGTGTAACAGTGGCCTTTCAGTCTCAAAACTGCCCAGAAACAATTATGACTTTTCCTAGGAATGTATTCTGTAGAGATAGTAATTACAGTGGAAAACTGAACAAAATTAAGTATGAGGGAAGTTTTAAGTGCTGTGGAGATTGCTTAGAAATGTAAATAAATATCCCTTTAAGTTTGAAAGTGTTTTAAGAACTGAAAAAATTTCCTGTTAAGCATTTTGTCGGGTTTCTCAAGTTGTTGGGACATCATTTGTTTCTGATGTGGTTGCCTGGCAAGCAGTGCTGAGTTCAGTTGTTTTGTTTTTGAATAAAAACAGATAAACATCACTGTTTTTACTATCACTGTAAACCATCACACGAAACTATCACTGTAGTTTTGACACTTTAGTGAGTGAAGTCTGTAATTGCCTGTTACTTATAGACCTTCAGGTAAAACAGTAGAGATTGGTGGTCAGAACTGAAGTTATTAACAATATAATATTCATATAACTGTTGTGCTGGTTTTTTCTCCTTTTTTTTTTACTGTATGCTTGTAGTAATGATCAGATTAATAGATTTTCTCGATTAAAAAGCATTCAGGTTCCCAGGTGGGCAAGGCCAATGGCACCTGGCTTGTATCAGGAATAGTGTAGCCAGCGGGACCAGGGAAGTGAATGTCCCCCTGTACTTGGCACTGGTGAGGGTCCACATCAAATTTTGGGTTCAGTTCTCAGCCCCTCCCACTTCAAAAAAGACATTGAGGTGCTGGAGATTGTCCAGAGAATGGCAATGGAGCTGGTGAAGGCTCTGGAACACAAGTCTGATGAGAAGTGACTGAGGGAGCTGAGGATGATTATCCTGGACAAAAGGAGGCTCGAGGCAACCTCATCACTCTTCACAACCCCCTGAAAGGAGGTTCTAGTGAGGTGGGAGTCAGTCTGCTGAGTAACAAGTGATAGGACAAGAGGAAATGGCCTCAAGTTGTGCCAGGGGAGTTTTAGATTGGGTATTAGGGAAGCTGTCTTCACAGAAAGGCTTGTCAAGCACAGGAACAGGCTGCCCAGGGAAGTGGCTGAGTCACCATACCTCACCTGGAGGTATTTAATAAATGTTTAGATGTGACACTTGGGGACGTGGTTCAGTGGTAGGCTTGGCAGTGCTGGAGGAACAGTTGGACTTAATCTTGAAGGTCTTTTCCAACCAAAATGATTCTGTGGTGCAGTATTTGTCCTTATATGACTTAGTGAAAAATAAAGTAGCAGTTCAAGCTATGCAGTATTGTCATAAAATTATCCTAATATCTTTTTGGTTTTAATTGTAGGTATAACTAACCCTGAAGCTTTTCATCTGTGACTGTTGCCAGAAAAGATGAAGAAAACTACCTGGAATAGAAAGAACTTGCTGCTTGTAGTAGGACTCTCAGTTATAGGTGTCCATTTGGGAAGCATGCTCGTAAACTTTGTTGCAAAAAAATCTGCTCAGTCACATTCAGAAGTCAAAAGAGATCGTCATGAGTGAAAATAGCTTCCTGCTGTCATTATGCATCAATGTTGCAACATGATTTAAGCCTCATTTTAAGAAAGACACAGTGACCAGTCACAGGAATGTTATTGTACTGTATGTACCATTTCACGCTGAAAATAATAATCCTTAGCTGCAAAGAGTTAAAATGTGTTACTTTTAAATTTTAAAAGTGCTATGAATTATAGATCCAAGTGCAAATGAATTGTTCTGTTGGCCAGAATTAAAATCTTACTTTGAAAATGTCTCGTCTTGAAGCTAAAAAGCCTCCGTTATTTACTAGCGAACCTTTAACTAGAGACACGGCCTGTCAGTCGCTGCTTCTGCTCAGCAGAATATTTAAATCTTCCTATGGTCCTGCTGGTCGACTCAAACAGCTCCACAACGGTGTGGGAGGCTTTGTTTGTACAACTTCCCAGTCCTCGGCTCTGCTGAGGCACCTTTCCGTCAGCAGTCCCGTGCTCCGTGTTCTGACGGCCTCTGTGCAGAACCACGGCTCGCGCTTCAGCGACTGCGGCTTATTTACCGCCATCCTTTGCTGTGACCTGATCGAAAGCTTCAGAAACCTGAATGTTGCATCTTGCACTGTCACTAAAATAACCAGGCACCTCCTGGGTTTGTGCATGGACTACCTGAAATCTGAGGCTTGTGGTTGCCGGGTGTCCGTGGATTTTAGCAGCGTTGAGACCCTGGCTTGTTTGGTACGTAGTGTTTTAACAAGCAAACCTGCTTGCATGCTTAATAAAGCAGAAGTTGAGCATCTCACCACGCTGGTTTTAAGGGCTTTTTTATTTACAGTTCCATGTCATGTTGAGACTAATGCTGTTTTAGGAAAGTGTGTAATAGTACCTGTGAAAGGTAGAAGAGTTATGGATTCTACAGTTCTTCCCGGACTGCTGATAGAAACACCAGAAATTCAGCTGGGAAAACCACTTGCTGTCAAAAGGACCGGTTCAAACATGATCAAGATTGCAGTTTTCTGTGTGTCCATGTCAGGAGATGGCTTCAGCCCTGAGGAAGGAACTATAGCAGTCCATCACGGAGTTTCTCTTGAAATGGCAGAGCTGAATCAATTGCTTAATGTAGGGAAGCAGCTGGTTAATGATGAGGTCAGCCTGGTAGTGTGCCAGAAAGTGATCCATCCATCCTTGAAACAGTTCCTGAAGGAGAACCGTGTCATGACTGTGGACAGAGCTGGGCTGTCCGTGATGGAACCCCTGAGCCGGATGACAGGTAACAGGCGAGTTTCTTTTACTGAACAGTTGTCTCCAAGTTCCCATCAGGAGATCAACACTATCTGGGGCGGTGTCATTGCACAGTAAGGGTTCTTATTTCTGTCTGGATCCTGCCTTAGCAGCTGAGCAGGAGTTGTTTTTTTCCAGTCTGAAAGCCGCTTCTTAAGGTGAGATTGATCTTTTGCAAGTTCTGGCAGTGGCACAACACACCTGTGATTACTGCTTGCTGCAAGAGGGTTATCCAGTTATAGTAAATGAGACAATTACTTCCTTACTTTTAATCTCAAACCATCACCACGTCTTGCACTTTGAACATGGCGGTTTCTGTTCGTGATTTCCTGTGTAGGTTGAAATGGCAGGTACTGAACGATAAATATATAATTTACAAAGCCAAGGGGGGAAAAGTTTGTGTTTTATGAAATGCAACAGATAACTCTTCTGACGATGGTGCTCTGCTTCTCATGGCTGGCAGGTTCAAAGCCTATAGCTTCCATACACCTGTTGCCTCCTGGTTGTTATGGCAGTTTGAAAGATGTCAGCATTGAGAGGGTTGCTTCAAAACATTTCGTGCATCTAATTCCTGAGGACACAGTTATCTGCAGCTTGATACTCTGTAACAGAAGTGAAACAGCCTGGGATGAGTTGAAGGTAGGTAAATTTTCCGGAAATCTGTCCTTGGAAAGTCATGCTTTTAATGGAAAAAATAATAAGAAATAAAAATACAGTGAGTTTAGAAAATAAATGAAGTTTTCTTGTTTCCAGAATTTCAAAATCCTTGAAGTGCTCACATTCATTTATCACCTCAGTTTTAATACAGGGAGTTTACACACAGGAACATTTTTCACCTATTCTTGAGGCCAGTGCTGGATAAATATTTTCATTCTCATTACTTGGTCTACGAGAGCATAAAAATAAAAACTGCCAGGAAAAGGCCAGCAGCAACACTTGCAACGGTAGTCAAGCATAGTTACGTATTGAACAGTTGCTCTAGAAATGTCATTGATACTGATTGACTTTTTATATATAACCCTATTTTGCAAAAAGAAGGAATAAAGTGCACTTTTCCATAGTGTGGACAAATAAAGACAATTTGTCATTAAGTGAATATGGTTTTGGAGATCACTCAGCAGCTTTACATCCACATGTAATTCAAGTTTCTGGAATCTGTACTAGAAACTATTGAAAATTTTATTCCAGTATTTTTTTTTCTGTTGGGGCGAACCCTGTTAATCATGGCACATCTGACAAGAATTTTACGTGTTTTTCAGCGTGTCTGTGAAACTGCAGAACATGTGTTACAGTTAACCATGAAGGAACCTGTGGCATTGTTAGGAGGGGGCTGTACAGAAACTCACCTGGCTTCATACATAAGACACAAGGTACGTAAGACAAGGTTTTTTAAAGCTGCTTAATAAAATTAAGAATTTATGTAGAATAACTGCTGTAGTTAAAACTGCTTCTTATCTCTTCTATGTTAATGTGGGATTTTTGCTGTCTAACTCCTGCTGCAAAACAAAGGGGTCTATTTGTAGCAGTAGGTGTTAATTACATCTTTCAGACTTGTTAATGCTGTTATTTGTACTTGTTAGTTTTTAGGTATCTATTGTAAGTGCGTGTTTTTAAGTCTTTAAAATGTGTAGAGTTTTTATATTGAAAGATGATAGTGCAGAACTCCACTTTGACTTGTCTAGAAATCTTCCCTATTGTGGGAATAATCATGACACAAACAGTTTTTTAGCTAGAACTGAACCATCTGGTTTGGGGGGAAAAAAAAAAGGCAGCAGTATGATCCATGTTTAAAATCACTTCTGTAAAACAGCGTTCTAACTTCTGGTTTTGGTTTGTTTTTTAGAGTTCTAGTCTGTCCACCAGCACTTTTAAAGACCTTGGTTGTTCTCAGACACAATACCAGTTGGTTGCTGATGGGTTTTGCCGTTCCCTGGAGTCTGTAGCTCGCTCTCTGAATCATGATGGTGGAGAAATCCTTACAGACATGGTTTATGGACACTGCTGGTTTGTTCCATCAGGTTTTCCCTCTGTCTCAAACTGGTCAGATGTGGTTTCAAAATGTGGCTGTGGGATTAATGGTAACACGGGGGACCTCAGCTGGAGGATTTTGGAAGGCCAGTCTTGCTCTCCTGTTACCCAGGGCTGCCCTAAAGAGCCCTCAGTAAAAGTTACTGACCTTCTGACGTTGGACTGTTTCGCTGCAAAGTGCAGTGGCCTGCAGGTAGCTCTGGAGACAGCCAACCTGATCCTGGATCTCTCATACGTAATTGAAGAGCAAAATTAGCTCTGATTTGATGGGAATTGTGGTGCACAGCAAGATACTAAATTGAAAGCAGGGTAATATGTAATGTGTTAAGGCACTTCATTTGGTTAGAAATAGACAACGGAAATTTTAAATGGACCAGTTGACCATGAATACTCTTCTCGTTGTTGTTCTACTGTGCTCTCAAGCATTTTCAAATGTTTCACTTCTTCCCTCTGCATAAAGGAAAGGTTTGGATGTTTGTTATCTCTCTGGCATCTTCAAAGGAACGGGAAAAATGGATCCCCTTGCTGAGTAAACATGTTATGGATTAGAATTCATGTAGTCTCAGGAAAAGCTTTACACATTCAAACAGACTTCTGTAATGCAGCAGAACTTTATCACTGGCATTTTTAACTTTGTAGGTAAAAAAGGCTTTCCTGAGCAGGTACCTTGAGCCACTTGTTTTTAAATTTTGTTCTGAAGTTCTTGTCACCATATACTGTGTGCAGGTGGAAGATTTTAATTCATGTCTGCGATTTATTTAGCAAGTTAAAAAAACTCATCCTGTAGCTCCTAAGATAGGTTATACAAGATTTGAAAAGAAATGGCCGACTGGGTAGAAAAAAACTTCTGTGAATTGGACCTTGATTGTCTTCTGTGGAACACAGGACAGTCTATAGTGAAGTTTCTATCATTAAGCAAAGCTGTAAGAAAGAATGTCCCACTTACCATTCAATTAACTCTTTGACTGTGCATGGCTTCTTTTAATGAAGTGGGGCTTTAAGCTGCTCAGGCTTGTTTTGATCTTTAAGTAAGGCTGTAGACTGAAGGATCAAAACTTTTTCTCATTCTCAGCTTGCATGCAAGATCAAAAAGGGGTGTTACAGTTTCTTGCTTAAACTCATTTTCTTTGCCACTTTTCTTCCCCCCCTTTGTTTTCAGTCCCAAGGGACAAATTGTTCATGGTGTGCTTCTCCAGAAAACATCCAACTCAGTTATAGTCTAGCCTGCTTATTTGTTTCCTGGTCTCTTAAGTTTTTAATACATTTACTGGGTCTAAGCAGTAGAATTGTTTTTTATAACTCAGTTTTGAAACATGTAATTAAAACCAGATCTTTCCAGACCTTTTGTACAGAGCCCTTTTAATTTTAAGAGCGTAAATAATCATTTTCTCACTGGGAAAAAAAAAATTGAAAAGTTATTTAAAGTTCTTTATCTTTTTATGACCTGAAATGATTGTTTCAGTGTTATAAGGCATCCTTTGGGAACTTATGGAAGAATGTTACAAGGCTTGAGAATGGAGGCTGTTCAAAGCTGATTAATAAAAAGGCTGCTTTCATATCTTGATCCTCCCATACACCATGAACCATATGAAAACATCAGGAATAATGAAGCCAAATGATGGTGTATATCTTCAGGCACAGAAGAATCTTGGTAACACTTCATCTAATTATGAGTCTCTAACTCAGAGTGCTGAATTAAGAGTATTTTACTTCCTATAATAGCAGCTTGTTATGCGTGGAAAAATGTTGAGTTTAGTGACTACAGCTGTGAAGTGAAAATTAAAACAGTATTTGAGTAGAAGTATTTGTGAGTGTTCTTTTGTCTTGGTATCCGAAGGTCGGTTCACAGCTCTTGAATCTGAGCTGACAACGGTTTTTATTCTCCCACGAGGGAAATCACAGATTAGAAAACTATGAAAAAATTAAATTTGAGTTTTGGTAAATCAAATTTTAGCTGAAAATTAATTTGTACCTGAAGTAAAGATTGTTTCATATATAGATAGTTTTAATAACAATGAGTTTTTGTCTCCCACTGACTGAAAAGGATAAATAAGCAGCTGACTCTGCTGCTTATGGACAGTTCAGGTTCAGTCCTCAGTTATGCCTCTTGAACCTTTAGTGGTTTGTGTTGCCTCGTCTTTAATGGGTAACGTGAGTAATACAACTTCAGATACTGTTTGAAATGCAAGTAAATAGAATTTTGACTCTCCATTCAACAGCAGCTGTTGAACTTTCATATTTGAAAGGGTTTCCCTCTGTGTTTTGAAGCTGACAAAATGAAATATCCCCAGTTGCAAGGCCTCTGAGAAGCCACTGTGGTTTTAGTGCTGTTCCCCTTGGCATTTAAAATTTGTTCAGTGGGAAAAATTAACATTATACAAGTATTATTAAGAGACAAGCGTTTTCTGATCACGACCCCAGTCGTGTCTGATTTCCACAGATTGCTCAGAGGCTATTAATTTAAACTTTATTAATTCTACTGATAATGCACAAGAAGTAAGAAAATTCATCTCCAGCCTTCCCAGCTGTGTTAAATGCTCCAGACCTAGCAGGAGAAAAAAAGAAGTGCTGATATTATAATCACTTAAGTCAGCATATTTAGGTAAGGTGCCAGTTTAATATAGTTGCTCCTCAGTTCATTGTTTGTTTGGTATTTCAGTTCCCATTTGGTATTTAACACTTCAAAGTGAACACCTGAAAATACTGATTAATTTAGGGTTCCTTATTTCTTTTATTTTGTCCTATTTCAAATAGACTTACCATTAAACATTACTATTTTGGCATTGGCTAAGAATGCAGAATACCTGATTTTCACTGATTCTGCTACTGATTTGTGAATCTGTACAGTCACTGAGCCATATCTGAGGTCTTTTTCTGTCTATTTTTTAAAAAATGGGAACAAAGGTTTGTGGGGGAAGAGTTTGAAGATCCAGATGTAAAGTGAAGAACTACTTTCTGTACAGGACCAAAGGAAGAGATATTTAGGAAAAAAACTCAAATCCTTGCTAAACTATTAGGGTAATTTCACGAAGGGAACTTTGGCCAGGATTGATGTAGACTCCTCAAACTCATCTGCTTGGTAAAACACCCCTGTTCTCCTTGTCTATTGAATGCCTTCTCTTTTTCTCTGAAGTTTCAGCTACAGTATGTCACTGTTTTTAACAGTAATCTGATTTATTGCTTTGCATCTTCAGTACACACACAGAGAAACGTGACCTTAAAGCTCTGTGCAGGAATGGTTGAAATTCAAGATGAGCATCATCAGACACATCAGCAATCTTTACTATATACATCATGTATATCTTCAGAGTCTTTGCTCTATGTTTTGGAGCAGATGTTCATATGCTGCTAATCCTGGTAAAAACAGATTTGTGTGTTTGGGAAACAACCGTACTAGATTGGAATCATAACACGGCCTTGTTGTTTTTTAATCTTTTTTGAGTGTTTGGGCATTTTTAGGCTGACCAGCTAACACTGTTATGGCATTAGATGTGTCCTGGTAAGTAAAGAGTATTTATTACTGTCAAAGCTTGTAAGAAAAATAGTGCCTGGAGTATCACAAGCACAGTAGAGCATGTACAAAACACCTTACCCAAAACCTGAAATTCTGAATTTTACTTGTGCCCTTATTTTGCTGTATTGAGTAGCAAAATATAGTATTTATCACATTTTCAGCAGTGCCATGGAACTGAGTCATGTAAGTAATACATTCTTTAATCTCAGAAAAATCAATATCTGTGAGTCAGTCAATGTCATCGGAAGAACTTCAACTCTATTTGCATTTACTGCTTTTCTGAAGACGCAGGAAGAGCATGGTTTTATTGCAAAGGGACTACCTCCAGCATGCTTATAATCTGCACAGACAGGCTTTTTGACAAGTCACATTGCAATGTTTATTTTTAGAATATTAGTAGCTTTTATCTGTTACTGTAAATACAAGTTATTTCTCTTTGCCAGCAGAGACAAGTTTCACAGTACTAATAAATAACTTTTTGACCAGTAACACTGTCATCTTGAATTCTCAGTTAAGAAGTACCTTTACTTTTTGTCTGTGTGCATTGCACAGTATAAATTAGTCATGCACATCATAAGCTCAAAAGCATGTACGGATTTATTCTTTGGGCTGGAAGGAGAAATGTAGTCAGAGCATATGTAGGTAGAGCCACCATGTCAATTGTCCGGACACCAATAAAATTAATTGCAGAATAGGTTTCAGGATTGGGCTGGACACTTTGTATCTTTGACTGTGCTGACTTCCATTATTCTTGACCTAACCATTAAACACAGATTCAGATCTAGTAGGCATACCTCCTGCAGGGTTTTATTTTCATACCTTGCTGCAAACATCTTTGTAAACTTGAACCTCCAAATCTGCTTGCACGTGAGAAGCTTTTATTCAGGCTTTCATCATGTGCCTGGAAGGCCCCAGCTGTGTGTGCCTGCTTTCTGCGAGCTGATTACTGGTGTCCTTGTTATTTTCTGTCCTGACAACATCAGCTCTATTCAGGTACATATTAAATGCACATGAAATACTAGCTGTTTATTATGGTAACACTCTTAAATGTTGTCTGCTAAGCACTTGTGTGGCAGCACCACCATGTCAACAGCTATTTCTTATTGGTGCCTTTTATTTTTTATAAACCATTAAGTCTAGTCTCTTCTCTCTTAGGGTTTTAGGTTATTGGTAGTCTGATGTGTCATGCCTGGTAAAAAAAAAAAAAAAGAGGTTTTGGGAAAAATGAGTTCCCTACTCTGTGTTGATGACTTGGAAAGACTTAAGAGTCACTGCTTGTGTGTGGGCTATGCAGGCTCCTCTGCTGATGGATGGTGCTCTCAGGGGTGATGGCTGAGTCTTTTTTCTTTTCAGGGAACTGTAGGTACTGCGGTACTTCCAGTTCTTAGAAGACTTTATGACTTTGAGAGGCAGAAAAAAAACTATTTCACCCTTGTTTATTACTCCTGGCAATAATATTTCTCCTGCCGGGTGCCTGCCCAGCTGCTCACTCGCCCCTCACCTCAACAGAGGGAGAAAACGGCGAAAAACCTCCTGGCTCAAGTAAAACCTCCTCGTGCCGTCTTTCCCACATTTTCCCCTTATATTCCTAGCTGCTGAGGGGCATTTTGGCCTCTTTAAAATGTGTTTTAAGCAGAGTTGCCACAGGTGTAGGGCTGAGGGCTGGGCTGGGCCCAGTGGGTGCAGCTGCCGGAACCGGCCGCTCCCCACAGAGGCCCCTCAGGCACCTCACAGGGAGCCATTTTGTGAGCCCTCCTAAAGCTGCCGAGCCATGTGGAAAAAATCGCTGATTTTAAAGGAACTCGTACCCAAGGAAGAGCACTAGAGATGTCGGCAAAGCCAATCCTGAGGGAGGCACTGGGGAAAAAAAAGGTTTTTTTCCTCGTGCAGTGAGCGCTTCAGGAGGGATATGTGCTACTCCTGGAGATCGGCCAGCCGGAGGGCTGACCTCAGAAAACAGGGCAAAGAAAAAAACAGCTTCTGGTGCATGTGGATGGTGTTAAAGGTGTGTTTGCTGTGACAGGCTGCCCTGCTTCCCCCAGAGACAGATCCAGGGTAGTTATGCACTACCTGTGGGTAATCAAGGTTCAAAGGTGTGATTAAGGACCGGGGAGCTTCCTGAAATGGGCCCTTTCTGGGAAGGCTGAGATTGCTTCCCAGTATCTTTGAGATGGCCCAGCATCACCTCATGAAGGAGTTCAGATGGGAAGACCACCTACTCACACCCACAAAAAAACTCTAATTTCGAGTGGTCTGAGGATAGAAGTGTGTGTGTGATAACAGACAGAGCACTGACCTACAGCCCTTCCATCGTCACCTGAATGTTGCAGTTCATGAGATGACTCCAAAAAGTGAGTTTTTGTATATTTACTTTGTATCAGCATGTTACCTTCTAAACAGATATATTTATTTGTGTGTGTGGCATGGCTGTTCCAGCCTTTTTTCTTTTTTTGTTTTTTATTGCTTCATTTTTAAGCAGTCAAGAAAATATTTCTTCTGTAACTAACGAAGGTAGAACAAAGTCTTTGCTTGCTGGGTTTTTTTCTCTGGGGTTGGCAGCCAGGGTGAGGAAAGGAAAATTAGTCCTTTAGTTTGTACCTGAGTTCTTTTTGAGTATTTAAAATCATGATCCGAGAAAGTATCTCCTGAAACTGTCTGTCCAGTATCACTGAAGTGTCACGTAGCTGTGATCAGCATTGCACTGAATTCCATGTTTTGTGTTTGGCCCAGATAATCTTTGCTGAATGATGTTTTGAACTGTCCCGTTATGATAAACATGACTTGTGAACATGAATCTGTCCGTAAGTTTATGTTTTCTCAGGCACTGAAGTGTTTGGTCTGGCCACTCAAATGTGTGAGTGTTCCCTAGCTGGGAACATTTTTAATTGAAAGTTGTTCTCAGCTGAAACATGGCCAATCAGGCAGTAGCTGAGACAGCTGGAGATGTCCTTGCTGTCTCTTACCTTTGAAATTAACTGTTTTATATGTGTTGGTAATTAGGAGAATACGATACAAAATGCTAAGAAAGTGGAATTCTTGAACCCTGCATTGAATAATCCAGTCTTCTCTCTTTTTAAAAAAATTTTTTATTGGTATACAAAATGCTAAGAAAGTGGAATACTTAAACACTGCATTGAATAATTAAAAAAACAAACAAACAAACAAAAAAAAAACAAAGCTGGAGGCACTTGATGTCTCTGTGAATATAAAATCCCTTCAAGGAGTCCTTTATATCCATGTTCCACAGAAAAGCCGCATTCTGAGAGGAGCAAAGTGAGTGCACGTGCCCTGTTTTTAGGTGTTAAGAAGATCTGTTGCATTTGTTCAATCAAAATGGCTGCCAGGTGAAAAATCATCTTCCTAAAACTGCCCGTGAAACAGCAGATGTCACTCCTGTTTTTATGCTGGCCAGGGAAGATTTTTTCTTCGGTACCAGAATAACTCATGCCTGACATTATTGCTTATGTTTAATATAGTATGCTAAGGAGTAGATGGAATACAGCACAGAATTCCCGAGGTTAACTGTGGATTGCTGTTTTAAGCACTAGAGAAACACTTGTTTCTGGTTTTCATTTGGACCTGTGTGTGTTGGCGTGGTGTGGAACCAATTTATGAGGAGATAAAGGCACTGAGTAGCAGCACATACCTAATGCACGGCTTATGTTTAGGGCAGTGGGGTTATCTGTGAGCTGAGAAAAATCTACAGTTGCATGGCTGAATTGTTCTAAGCAATCACTTCAAGGCCGCATTATGGTTAAGCTCCTTTTAAGCGAACGGAAAATGGAATGAGTGGTTTGTTTCAGTGTTCGCAGTTTGATCACAGCAGTTGCTAAATTTACGCTACGTTTTGCGTGTATAAGAGCCCAGAATGAAAGTCTAAAATTTCTTGAAGTGGTGCTGATTCAAGTAGGCACATCTTCTATGACTTCACATGCGGTGCATGCTGCAAAATATAGGCCAGAGATCTCATGGCAAGGTGGCAAAACGCGTTTCCTGCGTCACAAAGAGAATCCTAAGCATCCACAAGCTCCGTAGTAGATGCTGTGAATGCCCATTGTTATCTCAGGAATGTGGTTTGGCTTGGATTTGCACACTGGGAGGAGATTTAAAACCCACCTTGCTATTGGCCCTAAAGACAGGAGCAGAAAAAAAGATATTTCTTTATTTTAGGTTACTTTTATTTGCTTAAAACTCTTACTTATGGGCATAAAGGACTACATCTGAATTTAGTGCCTGTAGGGAAAGGAAGATAACATTGTTTTTACACTGGGGGAAGAAAAGAAAAAAGTTTTGTGGCATCAAAATGCATTTCATGGGGAAAAAAAGTGCAGTGTTTTGTTTTTTAAATAAAAAAAAAATAGCTCCATGTCATTCTGTTTTAATTTAGACTTAAGCCTGTGTTGTTACAGAAGACAAAAGCTTGGGAATTATAGATATTTTTGGCACTGCACAGAAGAGTAAATCTTTTGTTTACCTGTAAATTCAATCCTCAACTCTTAATTTCTCTCCCGAGCCTTGGATCTTAGTAATATTAAAAGTTCTCCTGTATTAAAATCTTCGCAAGCACACACAGCCTGTGCTCCAGTAAGTGCACCACCTGAATTTTATTACTAGGTCTTGATATTTTAAACAGCAGAGGTGAGCTTACATTTTGCTGACAGACATTTTGCTCGAAGCTTTGGATAGTGAAAGGCGTTGCAGGCAGTTATCTTGGTAACAGATTAATATGAAACGTCTCTTGAATGTGCCTCCCAGCCCTAGAAGGATGACTTGCAATATTGGGGAAGAGGGATTTATTTTCCGTGATGCTTTGGGCAGTTGTTGCAAGGTGCCAGGCAGGGGATATTAAAGAATTCAAAATAAAATACTTATCTGTATTTATAGCTTCAGACAGAGAATATTTGCCAGCCTGAGTGATGACTGGGCATAGTGACAGGCAAAGCCAGAATAAATTGTAAGACGCAAGATCAGTTCCAGAGCTGTAACAAATACAGTTTTAAGAACAACCATGAAACACGGAGGAGAGTAGATTTGGAGCCACAGGCCAAGAGATTATTTCTGTAGAAGGGGGAAAGAAAACACTCAATTTTATCATAATTATGTAGAAAGGCTCCCTGAATAGGGAGTTAGATTAATGTTTTCAGGTAATAAAAACATAGACTAGTTTGGCAAGTACACTATGGTATTAGCTGTGTGTTCAGTGGAAAGAATACCTGACCAAAAAAATCAA
>NW_020955321.1:392790-496134 GCF_003031625.1 Empidonax traillii | reverse complement strand
ATTATTTCTGTAGAAGGGGGAAAGAAAACACTCAATTTTATCATAATTATGTAGAAAGGCTCCCTGAATAGGGAGTTAGATTAATGTTTTCAGGTAATAAAAACATAGACTAGTTTGGCAAGTACACTATGGTATTAGCTGTGTGTTCAGTGGAAAGAATACCTGACCAAAAAAATCAATGTATTATACACGTAAACTTGAACTTTGTTGGGTACAGATGGGCAAACTCTGCCCCATACATTTGTCACTTGTGTTCAATCATATTTAATCAAGAATTCACCTAAAGTCCTACACAAATTCCCAGTAGCTGTCACAGGAGCAAACAATTGGTCCTACTCATGGATCTGTCTGTGAGCAGAAGTGCAGCTGAACGCAGTGGTTATCTTTGTCAGGGGCGAGTCACTTAGATGAGAACCTTTTGCCATGAGGAGACATCCTGAAGCAGAAACACCGTCCTTCAGGCTCTTCCTGGCAGGATCCTCAGGGGCATGGGTGTAATGAATAGAGCTGAGGAAATTATCTCAGCACAGGGTTCTGGGTGTGATGAATTTGGAGAAGGGCTACGTGGTTCTGGTTATTGTCAGAGCAAGGCAAGCTGTGCCTCTGCCTCTCGGCCTGGAGTGGAGACCCTGGAGGCTTCATGTGGAAAGGGAATGTCTTCCAAAGAGCTTCAGGCAGCTGTGGGAACTGCTGCGTTCCCTGAGCTCACACAAACACTTAACAGGTTCCTTTTGGTCTTGAACAGTGTGTCAGGGCGTTGTTGTCGTAGTGGTGAATATTTGCAGGAGCTGGAGTTGATGAAATTCTGACCTTTTCAAAGACTAATGTGTTTATTTTGGTTGTCTGCATTAAGCTTTTTTTGCCTTTTTTTTTTTTTTTTAAAGGGGGGATTAGAGTGACCCATAAGAAAACCTGAGAATCTGATTTTATTCCAGTTTTTAAAAATGGGAATATTCAAAATTTAGACCAGATCCTAAGAATGTCAAGGACATTTTTGTCTCCTCTTTGTCCTGTGAGATGAAAATGTAATTTTCCCACACCAAGTTGAGAATTTGGTGTGTTCCTTGGCACTGTTTGAGTACAGAAAGCACAAAATAAGATACAGAGACTCTCCCTGCCCTCAAAAGGGATGATGACACATAGTAAGCACACTCTCAGATGAGATCCAATTATCTTCATTTTCTGCAGTGGCCTTTAAGTGCTGAGGGAAGAACAGCAAGAAGTCTCCTGAACTGCTCTTTTAGCTTCTGGCAATCAGCAATTTAAGGACTTCTGGGTCAGGCTGCATCTGGATTGTCAGTTTTAATGGACACTCTTAGGACTCTTTCCCAGTTATGCCTAAATGTGAGTTTCTATAGTTTTGTCTGGTTTTGGAGCGACTGTTTAAAAATCTGGCTCAATGAGAAAGAAGGAGACAAAGGAAACAAGTGCTGGACTGAGATTTCATGAAGGAGCATATCCAGGACTGAGCCTTTCTTAGGTTACTTCTAAAAGCAGTGCCTAAAAGCCATGCTGAAAACGCTGAATTGGCAGGATGAGATCCAGAAGTGTTTATATGGACTCTCTGAGGCCCTGGGTCAAAAATCTCCCTTTGGGGAGAGATTTTTCAGGCTGTGTTTTGGTCATAAGAGTCCTGAGATCACGGAGGTCACTTTTAGCTGTGTCAGGGCTGGAGCAGGAGGGCTGAGCTAAAGAGCCAAAGAGATTTATTGTGTGACAGCAGGGAAAGGAATACAGAGGATGTGCATGGCCCCGCCTTGAGTTCTCTTGCTGTCCCTGTCCTGCCCACCCATGCTGGATCCCACCTTTTCTAGAGCTCACAGGATCAGATGATAAGTCATAATACAAAGGATTTAATAATAAAAAAAAAAAAAATTTACAGGTGAAGATACCCAGGGAACTTAGTTCCTGTTGAATGTACTCCAGACTGGTGTTATTCCACAACAGGGAATATTTACGGTTGTTTAGGTTCCTTATGTGGAAGTGGTCACATTGCTGTGAGTCAACCAATGCAGTGAGCTGTGTACCAGCATGAAAACACAGAGTAACAAAATACAGCTGGGAAGCCCAGCAGAGGCTGGACAAACCACTAGTGGAGGAATACTGACCTCTGCAGCAGGAGCAGCCTGGAATTGTTCATAATGGAAGTGCCACAAGGTGAATTTAACACATCTTTTGTCCTAAAAATAAGCCTTTTTTTTTTTTTTTTTTTTTTTTAATGGGGCTGAAGGAAGTTGGGAGAGACCCACTTGAGTGTGGCTGATATTCCACTGCTTAGGGGAGAAAATCCTTGTGCTGTGTGGCAACATCCCACAGCCTGGGGGAGAGCCCTGACTGCCAAGCAGAGTCTGACCAAAGGAAAACCCACAGGTGTATTTCCTGGTTTTATTTTAAAAAGCAAACACAAATCTTCTTCAGTCCGAACTCTCTGCATATAAAACAAGCCAAACCAGTGGCCTAGTCGGGCTCACTAAGACAATCCTTACAACAGAGCAGGTGCAGGGAGATGTGGCTTCCTGGTAGATTAGAAGATTTCTGATCTTTCTAATTTCAGATGCTGTAGGTCACCCTTAGGTGGGAGGAGGTGGTATTTGATCTTTTGTCTCCCGAGTCCTCGACTCGTGTCTTGCCTGCAAGGGGCCTGAAATTTTCTCCTTTACATCCACGTGCTTATGAATTAAAGAGTAAGTGTTGGTTTGATCCGGGCATTTGGGATTTGGCAGCTCTGTACACACTTCTCCTGTACCTGTGTGGGAAGTTAATACTGGAGTTGATGTTGCATTAGAAGTTGAAACCTTTGATATCAAGGATGAGAGAGATTCCATTCTTCTGGACTCGGCCTCTTTTGCAAATTGTCAAACTAAGGAAACCATAAGTGAGGAAATCTGTGCCTTTTGCTGAACTGATGCCTGGAGAAACTATGCAAATGAAGGAGAAGATTTGCTGCTCTGCTTTGCTTCCCTCTGCTATTTGTGTGCTTCAACACTTTTGTCATCTGCAGATGGGCCGTAAGTGAAGGACAGAGAAAGTGGCAGGTGTTCCATCCTTCCAAACCCTATCTCATTTTAGCAACATTGGAAAAAAAAAAAAAAAAAAGAGGATTTAGTTGCTATGATAAAGCTAAGTCATCAATTACTCTGCAGTTTGCTGCAGTGCTGTCTGCAGGCAGGCTGCTCTGGGAAGGCAAGCACCTCAGCCCCAATCCTCTGGTTCAATTTGCGCAAAATGCTTGTAAAATTTGGAATTATGGTAAGGTTGGGTTGCAGATGTACATTTTACATTTGTCTTGGTAACAGACAGAGCAGCTCAGGCCTTAGCAGTGTTCCTCCCAATCCACCAGTGAAACACTTCGGTGTTGCTCATACTGCTGATATTAAATTTACAGCGCATGCTGTTGAACTTGGGTTCTCTAAATATTTTAGTTCTGGCTGGTGGGTTGGAATAGTGAGACCGAAGAAGTCAGAACCCCCTTGTGCTCTCATTGCTGAGCTGCAGCACTTTAACCCACAGCCTTTCAGTGCACCAAAACAATACTGTGCTGTAAACTGAGTATTCCAGTAGCTAATTGTCAGATGTTTCACTCCGTTGTTCAGTAGGTGTGGGTTGAACAAATTCTTTAAGCCACTGTCCATGACAGCACTCGGTCTGTCCTTCCTCTTTCTACTCATGCCCTTTGGAATAATCAATTGTTTGTGGCTTGAGTGTTTGGGTTTGGTTTTGTTTGTTTGTTTTGTGGTTTTGTTTGGTTTTGTTTGGTTTTTGATTTTTCTGAAGATTTGGTTTATTTTTTTAACAAGTGAAAAGGATTAAGTTAGAGAAGAGGAACCAACACGCTGCAATTAACACCAGGAGCATGATATGATGGCCAAGGACGTTTTGGCAAGGGGGAGCTAGAGCAGTATAAAGTCAGTTCGAAGCTAACCATAATGATGCTCTGTAATAATCTGCATTAATCCTCAGCCGTTGGCTGCGTGTGTGATACACAGTGCTCCAAGGAAGAGCTCGCCTGGATAAACAAAGGAGAGTTTCTCACACTGAAAGCTGTTTATTTGGATCTATATTTATGACTGTTTTCTTTAATAAATACTTCTGTTTAGGAAGTGCTGCTGTGCCATATGTTTCAACAAATCCCATATCAAGCGAATCCAGATGGATGCAAAGCATTTTATGAAGCGTCTTATATTTTCTTTTTTTGTTTTGCCTGAAAAGGGGAAAAGTAATACATGAAGTCATGCACAGTGTATCCAGATGTTCTTCCAAGATTTACCTCAGCCCCATGTTTTTTACTGTGGTTTTAAAATCTGAGAAGCCAGAGATCCACTTTATTGGTCTGTCCAGTGTCAATGCAAGTAGCTCTTTCTATAATGACAGCGTGCTGCGAATTCCAGCTCTTTTTTCCCTAAGGCCAAACTGGTCCGTTGCTATGTCTGAAAGTGTTCTCATCCAATTACCTTTATTTTCTAGTGCATTCGCTTGATTCACCTGTTGATCTGTCCTAATTTTGTCGGGGGTGGAGAGTGATGGGAATGACTTTCTTTTCCATGAAATCAGCAGGAGTGATCTCCAGCAGCAAAAGCGGGGATAGAATGTGTGTATTTGGAGAAACTGAGGCACTTTTTCCTTCAGTGCCTGCCTGTTGATACTTATTTGAATTGCACGGTGAGGAACATCGTGACATTCAGAGGACAGTTACACGTCCCATCCCTGGAAGTGCTCAAGGCCAGGCTGGATGGAGCTCTGAGCAACGTGGTCCAGTAGAAGGTGTCCTTGCCCATGGCAGGGGGGTTGGAATGAGATGAGCTTTAAAGTCCCTTCCAACCCAAACCATTCTGTGATTCCACGAGTGTTTGATGCTGCTGTCATGTGAAGGATAATCCTATAGCCTTGGAGCAGTGGCCCATAACATGCAGCAATTCATAGTCCTGACTCAAGCAAATCATGGAATAGAAATATGGAATGGTTTGGATTGGAAGAGACTTGAAGATGATCTTGTTCCAACCCCACTGCCAAAAGCAAGGACACCTTCCACTAGATCAGGTTGCTCAGAGCCCCATCCAGCCTGGCCTTGAAGAGGGATGGGGGAACCTTCCAGGGATGGGGCATTCACGACTTCTCTGGGCAAGCTGTTCCAGTGCCTCACCACAGGATTCCTTCCTAATATCTGATCTAAACCCACTCTGTCAGTTTGAAGCCATTCCCCCTCATCCTTATGACTCCCTGTCCTTGTCAAAAGTCCTTCCCCAGCTCTCTTGTAGGTCATCTTTAGGTACTGAAGGGCTGCTATAAGGTCTGCCTGGAACCTTCTCCAGCCTGGACAACAATCCCCTCCATGTAGCCCATTGTTTGTTCTCTGGGTTAAAATGCATGTTTCCATACTAAAAATGTCTGGGGTCACTTCAATAGGTATTTGTTACTGGGGTTCAACACTTAAATTTGCATCTTTATCACAAAGGCAGTAGCTGATCATGAGCTGTAAATCCCATCAAGACTCATCTCACATCGAGTCATTTTGACCTCCTGTATTTCACAGGTGAAGTGGCTGTGACTTCGCAGTCACCTACCAAAGGGACCTGATCTCCAAAATGTACCAAGCCTTCCCTTTTAAAAAGAGATGGCATTATTCAGATACTTGCACTAATCACCAGCTGGTTTACAGCGAGAATCACTAGTCACGTCTGACAGTCGTCATCCTGTGGCAGCTTTGTGGTTTTCTGAGCGCTCCACACCTACTCACAGCTCCTGGTGCTGTGACTCAACAGCAGGAGCGATTCTGTGCCTGCCCTGCAGCTGCAGCAGTCACTGTGGTTTTGTCAATTCACATCCTAGGCAGTCCTGGGCTGAATTTTTTCTCAGCTCTCTTATAGCTACCGGGGCCAGACAGCAGTTCCTTCTAGAAAAAAATGAGCACTTTTATTCTCCAGTTTCTTGCATGTTTTCCCTGTGTGCTCTTCTCCCTGGGCAGCGGTGCCAGGGGTCTTATCACTGTAGCTGATCCAGTGCTTGGGTGTCTTTGGTGCCTTCTGTATCGGGGTATTGTGCCAGCAGAATTTCATTACAAAAAGAAGAAGAGAAGTGTCTTTTATATTTTCCTTGCATATCTTGTTCCACCAGCTTGGTTAATTGAATATGGGAATCTTAGGGGCAGAATTGAGAGAAGTAAACTCTTCAACCAGCTCTCAGAATTCAATGCTGGAGTTAATAATCTGCTTGCTAAAAGATAGCATTCTGGGGAATGAAACATATTTTTGTTACTAAAGTGTTCTTGTAAAAGAAACATGGGAGTTTTGCACAAAGAAGGAAAGAAAAAGTAAAACAAAATACCAAAGTCCTTTTTTTGCTGGTGTTTTAGTAGCACAGAGCAAATGAATGTTTAACATGAAAGGAAATATAGATAAGATTAAAGTAATCATTAACTAAGCCAGTTTCACTGCAGGAACTTGATTGAATCCATTTGAGATTATTGCTTTGTGATATCTGCCTTTTCAGAGTGTGGTCTGGATTAAAATACAATGAAACACTACTTGATCACCCAAGGATATGAAGAAAATAGGATTATTGCAGGTTTTTTGAGGAAAAGATCTGGTGCTCTGTGATTTGAGTGTTTGGACACTTAACAGGCTCGTTAAATTAAAGGTTCCTTAATATGAGTGAGCATTAAGTGGCTGCCTAAAATTACTATATAGCAATTACAAGGATTTTTAAAAAAATTATAGGTATATTTGAAGGTAATGGAAAATCTAAGTATAATTCTGTTTGAAAGTCAAACAAGAAGCTTGTGCAGAAGAGACCTGGGAATAGAGGGAATAGTCAGAGACTGCAGGACACAGAAGTGTTTTAGTGTTGCCTTTCTCAGGGCTCCTTCATGTGCTCGAGCAGCTGATCGAGAGGTTTCTTGGCTTATTCAGCCAAAGCAAGGATGGGTTTGTTTGCTGGAGACAATTCACCAAAATAACCTGTGCCACAGTCTGTACTATGGATTTCCATTGTGTTCTTCCATCTTAAAACAGAAAAGAAGAAGACCAGGCACTCTTACAAATACAAGGGGAATTCTTTTTTCAGATTGTTATGCACAAAGACACAAAGACACATTGTCAGCAATACAAAAACTCCTGGGCAATCACAGAATAAATTACCAGGATTTCTGGCCCAGTGATCTGTTGGAGAAATGGCAGCTGAGCATTCTTCAGTCTTTATTTCTCAAAACTGCTTACCTATATTGCTTCTGCTTCCTATCCAGATCACTCTAACCTTTTGAAGTAAAACTTTCCAAAATATTCCTCTTTGTGAATTTAGACACACATTTTTAAACTCTGCAGTTTCTTCCCTGAAGTAACTAAGGTGTTTTGTCTATATTTCAGGAATTTGGTAGTCTCCAGATTGGATCCAAAGTCAGTGCCCTCCTTTTTTTTTTTTCCTCCCTTCTGACTTTGTGAAAGACATTCAGAAGTACTGAAAGCCTGAAAACATTGTTAGAGCTCTCTGCAGATCTGATTTACTTCATCCCTGTAGTGGGTTGCCTATTATTAGTCCAAGCCCTGTTGTACCGATCTTTGTGTCCCTTGATCTTTTTAGGGAACTGCTCCAAGTGATGTTCAGTCTCTCTGGATTCTCAGATGCCCTTTATGTGCTCATTTATTGTTGTTCCTGGGAAGGCCTCTGAACCAGTGTGGTGGCAAACACAGCAGAAAGGTCCTGCAGAAGTCTGATAGGAAGGGCAACAGCGCACAGGCAGCTTTCATTTTATACACAGCAACACCTGAGGCAGTAAATTACTTTCCATAACCATGACTGTAGATTATGGGCCACCAGCAGGCCTCTGAACATTGCCCTGAGGGTTAAGATGAAGGATGATCATGGAGTCTCTGTATGGGATCTGTATCAGGAAATTGGGAAATTTGTGAGTTTGGGCGAGATATTTTGCTGTTCTTTAAGGAAGTTCCATTCTGGAATCAAACAACAACATAAAATCATAGTTGCTGTACTCTGAGGTAAAATTTAAAAACAAACAAACAAACAACCTGATTGCTTAAATGATGGGAACTAATATTAAAGATCCAAATCCTCCAAGAAGTAACAAGTGAATTAACTTGAGTTCTTTCCTCTCAGGATTCCCTCTGTTCCACTTGGACTACTTTCCTTTACCCTTGTTTGTTATCTTGTCCTGTCTCTTTTCACATCAGCTAAATCCATTTCTGGGGAGTCATCCACTGCATTGGCCTTCCTCATTTTTGTGTTTTAATCTGCCTTCATATATGTGCCTGTATATAAATGTATATGAATATTTTTTTGCTTGGAGCTTCAGTCAGGAGAACTGGGGATCACAGGGTGCTAATCTCGACTGCAAATCACCTCTACAGAAGTACACTGAAAAATCAAATAAGTATTTGTTAATCTGCTCTAAATTGGAATATTTTGACATGTTTGGATCATTAATAAGGCCTAGCTTTTCCTTTACATGTGTGCATGTGCAGCTAATAGAATTATAGTGAGATATTGTATGTGCAACAGAGGGCAAATACAGGCACTGTACAGCAAGAAACCTGTCCCTAATTCCTAGTTTTGGGATAATCTGGAACCTAAATTTCTGCTAATATATTCTTGTATTCATGCCTCTTTACTGCTCTTGAGTGTCCTCCGGGGTTTTAGACCCACAAGCAGTTCCACCCTTTGATAGCAGGAGTTTTACTGTGTATCTTGTTAATTCCTTATAAATCATGGTGCAAGTGTCCACTCTTTTTGTCTGGGAAGTCTGGACTACCCCTCTTCTGCAATGTTAAACAATCAGATGTAATGATTTAACTTGGCAGATACACAAAATTTAGGATTTCTGTTTTGAAGCAGTGGAAATAGGCAAATACCTGCATTTCCTGTGAAATCTTCAGCGAGCTTGGCTTCTTGCTGCAGTTACAAACACTTGGAGTCCCAGTTTTCAGCTTAAAAATAAAAAGAAAAAAATCCATGTGTACTGATTGCAGTGCAGAGAAGCTTAAAAACATGAATCTGACAGTTCCCAAGCAGGCAAAAAAACTATAACTCTAAAAACAGTCCTTTGGTCTACCTTGTTGTGAAGGAGGGGGCTTTGGAGGGGGTCTAAAGGTCTGACTTGATTAATATTGCTTTTAAAAGCGTGAGCTGGATTTGTGTGTGTGCTCAGGGACTCCAGTGGGGAGTCAGAATGAATTCTGTCCTGGAGAAGTACAAGGAGCACATCTTCTTTCCCCACTGATGTGCACAGTGAGTATTTCCTCCTGGCACAGAGATGTCTGTTAGCTCTGTAGCCGCTCTGGGGCTTTTGACTGATTTCCTTTTTTTCCTACTGCCTTCACACCTTCCAACTTTGCCATGTCCGTCCCAGCTTGAGGACTTGGACGAGCCACCTTTCTTCCTCCGTGTGGGCAGTGAGTGCAATTGTTCCTGGAAGTGTGAGCCATGGGAAGCCTGAGGAACAGGCTGTTCTGCTGTGCTCGAGTGTTACATAAAGAACGGGCTCCTGAGACCTCTGCCATCTCTGCAGGGAGAGGGCCGGCTCTGACAGGCAGCCAGAGCAGGATTTTGTACAGGGGCACAAGAGGACTCTGCTGTTTTGGAGGGGATGGCAAATGCCATTGTTATCCTGATGCTGATCTCTGTTTTTGTCAGGGCCTCGCACGTAGTCTTTGACTTCTTCTTCTGGCCATGAGGAGATTAAACACAGAGCGAAGAAGGAAAACAACCAGATCTCTAACTATCCACTGTTAATCCTTGCTGCTTTTCCACTTCATCTGTGTGGCAAGGGAGAAAAGTAAAACACAGGAACTCAAATCTGCACTGGGGTTTAAATTTTATTTTCTTTTTCCTTTTGAGAGAGAAGTTGCTGGTTGTCGGAGGCAAAAATGGGTCATGGAGCTGCTGCATCTTAAAAATAAAATCATTGGCAGACTTCCCTGCCTGCAACACAGTGCACTGAATTTCAATGAAAATCACCCAAATGTACAGAGCTCACAGGCAGCTCAGAATGCTGCAATAGAAAATGCTGCAGAGTACATTTCTAGGCAACTTCCGTGGCATTTGATTTGCTTGTTCATAAATCTTTTCTCAATCAAAGTGCTATTATTTTTTTTGCAGACAAAAATCTATCTGGATTCTGAACTAAGCAGCATTCATGATGTTCTCTATTTCCCCTTTCATCCTCGTGCAGAAGATGGTGGTTTCTTTGAAAATGTAAAATACATTTTTCTGAAAACAGTCAATTTGGAAGGCAAAAACCAAATCCAAAACCCGTGGTTTAGAAGGAGTAGAAAAATAGTTTATTGTCACAATTTATTTATGCAGACAGCTACAAAGACTTCGTCTTGCTCAGACTGTTGAGCATTTTCTTTTCCTTTTGATCTTCTCATTTTTAGAGTGTTTTGCCAAACTATCACGGATGTGGGATAACAATATGAGATTATTGGATTATGGCTGTTAACCAGGAGGCTGTTCAACAGCTGCTGTGTTGATGCTGGAATTGATTTCCATGCTAGTTAGGCACTAGTTAATTACTGTCATGTTCCACCCCTATCATAGGAGGTGCCAGGTAATAGGTATAAACTCAGTGCAGAGCACATGTGATCAAATCCTCACCAGCAGCTGGGTTGGGATGAAATCTTTAAAGCTTCTGATATCTCTGTTAACACTTGTTTTGATTCGATATTCTTCTCACCAGCCTCAGATTTTTTGGCTGTTTTCCATCCACAACCTTTATCCAAAAGACTATCATTAGTAGTAAGTCGTGTAATCCCAAGAAATAGAATGTGTGGATATGGCTGGCAGTGGAGTCTCAGTCTTACAATATTTGTAAGCCCTGGAAGAGCAGGCAGAGCTCTGATTCTGGTGTGGTCAGTCAGCGAATTTCCCAGTGGGGGCTGCACATCCTTGTCACGGGGAGGAATTTCTCCAGGGGAAAAAGAGGGACTAAAACCGTTTCAGTACGTTCCCCTAAAGCCCTGCCACTTGTGTCTGGCAAACACACAGCCAGTTCTCACTGTTCCTGCTGCTGGATAGTGCAGCAGCAGCACAGAAGGTGAGGGTGGGTGTCTGTTTTCTCCCCTCTGACAGTGCAGTAATGTATTTTCAGTCCTGTGCCTCTGCCTGAGCCCAGACAGTGGCAGACCTGAAGTAGCAGCTTTCTGAGACCTGCTGGCTGTGGTTTGGCAGGATCAGTTATGAGGCTGCTCAGGAGTGGAAATCTTGGCAGAGGTCAGCAAGTAGGGAGGTCCCTGTGACCGGCCCCTCTACCAGAACTGGCAGTAGAAGGGGAGGGCTCTTCTCTGAAAACTCAAATCATGTGTTTTTACCTGTCTGTACAGAGTATCTGTCTGCCTTGGCTGTTCTACTGAGTCACTGCAGACAAATTATTCATGGTGTGTTTTTATATCAGTTAGCACTTGCTTGTGTGAAGTTTGCCTCTGGTAAGGAATGTCTGATATTACTGGGCTCTGGGTCATATCCTCCAAAATTAGTGTTTTCATGTGCAGTATCTAAAGGGGATGTTGACCACATTTCAACCTAAATTAATCTCACTTATATTTGTTTTGAAAACATTAGATGTCCTGTCTTTCCTTCTTCCCAGTGGTTAATTTTCCCATATTCATCCTTGCTGGCTGGTGAATGTCTCTGCGCTTGTTGTTTAATTGGCAGATGAGTTCATTTAAGTTGATAGAAAACTGAATTCTGAAGGGAAGCACGTTATCAAAATGCACGGGCTAATCCTATTAGGTGAAAGCATTTTTGCTTAAATGGAAAATGATTAGACTGTATCTTCAGTATCTCTTCAGGAGAGTCTGTGGCTAATTTTGCCGTTCCTGGAGGCTCACATGGTATTCCCTGAGTAATGTAACTGTGAACAGAGAGGCAAAGGAAAATTGTTTCCCTTAATTGTACGTGGTGAACTCTATCTTGCTTCCCTGCTGAAATTACTGTTTTGTGTTATTTTCAAATACCATTGGTACGACACAGAGCATGTTGGGAAGTAGATGAAATCCCCTCCTTTTTTTTTTTTTTTTTTATCCTCCCCTAACTGAATCCACTCAGTTATATTCCTGGCTGTGCCTGCAGCTGAAGTCATGTGGTAGTACATCTGCTTTACACTAACAGCACCAGTTTATGTAATTCATTATGTGCAACCACAAAGTCAGCTGCTAATCCAGGCTAATCCAGCACTTTCCTGAAGAGCTGCACTAACAAATCTTGCTTCAGGGTTTTCAGCTCGTGGTCTGCTGGACAGTGCCTGGAGCTCGGCGGAGATCGGGCTGGGCTGTGCAGAGCCGCCGGTCTCTGTCCCTCCCCGTTATCCGCAGCCCTCCGGGGCAGGGCTGAGTGGGAAGCCCCAGGATGTGCGGCTGGATGTGTTGTTTTTTTTTTTAATAGCTGTGCTGTCAGGAGATGCCTCCTGGCATCTGGAAAAAAGGAGCTCTCCTAAATGGCAGTGGACACCTGAACACCTGCTCCTGAAGCAGAGCCAGTGAGAGCTGAGGGCTCAGGCTCTACTCCCACAGAAACTGTTGAATTCCAGGCTGCTACTTCAGAGTCCCTTCTTACACTATTACACATCCTAGCACCTCTTCCTTGAAAATGACAGATGTGAAGCTGTTTTCTTTCTCAATTTACCCGTAAGTCCTTGTTTCTGACTGAAATTTCCCTTTCTACGTCTGCATTTATATGTCCTTATTTCCTGATCCTGCCTGAAAAGAAAGATAAAATTCATTACTTCTGTCTTTTCTTCTTTTGGCAAATACAGATGCCTAGGTCTGATTTTTGTCTTGAGGCTGCTCTGATGGAGATGATGGCACTGTGAGGGGAGTGAGACACTGGAACAGGTTGCCCAGGGGAAGCCATGGCTGCCCCATCCCTGGAATTTTTCAAGGCCGGGTTGGATGGGACATTGAACAATCTGGTCTAGTGGGAGGTACCTTTGCCCACATCAAGGGCCATTGGAAATGGATGATCTTTAAGGCCCCTTCCAACCCAAAGCTACCTGTGATTTTATGTCTCCAGTGTCACAGATATGGCTGTGCAGAAGCAATCCCTACCCTGCGGGATCTGCTGCCAGGAGCAGCTCCAGGTCAGTCTGTGCAGCTTTGAATAGCGTTTGGCCCAGAGCCATGTGGATCTCCTGGAAGTGTTCCCTGTCCAGGTGCTTTGTGCCTTGGAGCAAAACTAGATGGAATATCCTTGAGTTTTCTCAGTGTTGCTGTTAGTTATCCCTACATCCATGTGTGTGTGATATGGGGATCAGAAACCCACTGACAGCCAGAGAGTCTGTGCTGTGTTTAAACACTTAATACCACTGAAAATACACTGATTTTATTTGGGCTGCTTGAGAGGGGGAGAAACGTTCTTTCCTCTTCTGAAGTGTTTGTTCAAAGAACAACAACAACAAACAGCCCCAACCACAAGCTGTGGGAGCATGACTTCATCTTCTCAGTTTTCTCCACGCTGTGCTGGGCAGAGGAGCAGGGAAGGCATTTGCAGATGCAAAAACACACTTCTGGGACTCCTCCCTGCAGGGAACTGTTGCTTCACAGAGGAATGATTTAAACAGCTGTAGTTTGTCTTAACAGCACATTTTTCTTTACTCTGAGCTGCAAAATAACCTTTTTTGCTGTGAAAATCAGATGCTGCAGTAAATGCCTTGGCAGGTGTTGGGTGTTCCTTGAAAGAGATAGAGGTGGTTGAAAAACGGAGAGACACTTTGCAAAAAAAAAAAAATACTCTTTTCTCACCCAAAATCCCAAAATTTGAGTTTAAAAAAGAAAAAAAAAAAAAGTGTCGTTCATCTAGAAACCAAGATAAAATTTGCAGGGGAAAAAAAACCCCAAACAGCCCACAACAGTATTTGATCCAGAAATGCAGTTTTGTTCCGTGGAAGTTGCTGTCCAGGCCTTTTGGGCACTTTCTGGGTTTGGGGCTTTGCACGCCTGTTCGTTTTGGTTTGTTTTTTGGTTTGTGCATTCCCACACCCTCTTTCCCCACCTCTCCCTGAGGATAAGCTTTGTTTTATCCTGCAGTACTTCCTATTACTTATGTACACAGTGCTGTGTAAAATCCCCTGCCAGCACTGAAATGCAGCTCAGAGAAAAGAACAAGAATCAGGGGTGGTACTTCTAAGTCTTGAAATCACTAGACTTTGTTTCAGGCTTGTCTAAATAAACGGTTGGGTTTGTTTGTTTATTTGTTTTAATAAAACATTGAAAATTCTTCCTGGGGAAACACTTCTTACAAGAAGGAAAATGGCTCAGAGTACTTGATTTCTTCAGTTTTAAAATAGGTTTAATTTGGCTGGTGGTTCAAGTAAGTGGAAAGGGACTTTATGGAGAGTAGGTGGATATCTGCAAAGATATTCTGTAAGAGATGGGCCAAAACCAAAGACTGGTGTCAGACCCAAGAGATTTGGTGGTTTTGTGTTGTCACTTCAGTGTCCAGTCCAGGCTGAAGCTCTGGAGCCACTCTCAGTGAAAGGATGGACAGGGCTTGTTTAGAGAGCTGTCCCTTCCTCACCTGGCTCTCTGCCTTTTTCATTTTCTGCCTTGCCTCAGCCATTCCCATTTTCCATGTCTGTGTAACTCCCTGGCAGCACGTCAGTGTCCTTGTGTCTCCCACAACCACTTCCTTGTGCATTGCCATCATATTTGATTCTTGTAACTTGCCTGATGCGCTGGCTTTGTGTGCTCTGTGAATCACTGCTTCAGAAAAAGCTGCTTGTATCACAGTGTTACACAACACAGAAAGTGGATTCCTAATCCTAGAGAATTTCATCACAACAGCAGCAGTTGTGCAGGGTATTTTTGCTTGGGGAGATGCTGCTATGGACCTGCATCTTCTTTGCTGTTCAGATTAATTTTACTGTTATCTGTACACTTCACTGACTAAAAGTCACGTGTCCCAGTTAGTTTCCCTCAAAGCAAAATAAGAGTAATCCAGTTTCAAGACTTAGTTTTGGAATTTGGCCGTTTTGCTGTGCCGGCTCAGGTTTGAACGCTTGACTAGCAATCCCTGTCAGGAGACTTGGGAAATAAAGGAAAACAAACATCCTGCTTAGTCCTCTGTCACAATTTCATAAAAACCGTAAAATCTCTAGTCCTGTCACCCTCATCTTACACTTTCTCTGCATCCCAAAGATTTCTGTATTTCAAAGGATTTGTGGAAATAATTTTGAAATTCTGTTCAGGGGATTCCTACAGCTCATGTTATTCACAGCTTCAGGGGTTTGTCTTAGGCAAGACCTATTGAACTGAGATAAAGTACATCTCCAATATTTTAGGGTGGCTGGACCTCCACTTACCATTTCTCAGGTTTTCCATAGTATTTTATTGGACTGGACCACTAAATGACTCATAACATGCTTAGTTGCTTTGGACAGTTAAATAAGGGATGAAAATCCAAGCTGGTGCACAGCAATGGTGTATTTTTAGGTGTGTCACTCCTTTGGTAATGAGCTCAATTCTCAGCAACCATTCTCACTTCTGAAACTCTGCAGAAACATTCTCTCTGTGTTGGACCATAAATAGCAGGTGGGATTTGATTAGTGTAGGATGACTGGTAGCATTGCAGAGCCGTGAAAAAAAGGAACTGAGTTCACTCAGACTTCTGCACTGTCAACATATATGCCACCCAGACTCAACTAAGATGAACCTTTACCATTAGGAGATATTCCTGTGCCACTTCACTTTCCCCCCCGTGACGTGGGGGTACTGACTGGAGCAAACCTGCCTGCACACAGTTCCTTTGCTCTCAGGACAGCTTTGCCTGTCTCGTCTGCTTAGCCTGAAGCCTGTTGGGGCAGTGACAGGCTGTCCCTGCCTTTGGAAGAGGGAAGCTGAGCTTGGGAGCAGCCTTGAGGTGCTGCTGTGACACAGGCACTGCTGCTGCAGAGGATTTGATGGGCAGGGAGAACATCTGCCTGGCACCTAACGCTGAACGAGGCAGGCCCTTCCCTGCAACAAACTGCTACTGACTGAAGGGGAACTAAAGCTTTTTAGCTCTCCTGATTAGCTTTAAACAGGAGTATTTTAAGGGGAAGGAGAAGCAAATATTTTGAGTAGGTTACCAAGATACTTGGGGAGAGTTTTCTCCCTCCCCCCAGGCTGCTTTTCTTGGTTTAGCTTTTACTATTGAGCATAATCAGAATTACGGAGTAATTTCATAATACCGTAATCTGTAGTCTGTAGGTTTCCAGCTTAGCATCAACTGAGCCCCTGATCTTACTCAGGTCTTTGCTCCCTCAAAGAAACTGTCCATGGCCTTCCAGGGGAAGGTGTCCCTGTCCATGGCAGGGAGTTTGGAACCAGATGATCTCTCAGGTCCTTTCCAACCCAAACGGGGCTCTGATTCGATGTTCACAGTGCTCTCTGCAGTCCAGTCCTTGCTGGCTGTTGTGTCTCTGTGCCCGGAAAGGAGGTCACTGCGGAGCAGAACAACATCACACAGCTGTGCCCTGAGTTCCCACCGTGTCCTCACATCCACCACAGCAGCTCCACTTCCCAGCGTGTGCCTTACTCTGCCCATTTTCAGCTTTCATTTCTCATCCTCTGCACCCTCCTCTGGCCTCAGCCCTTTCCCCTTCTCCAGCTCTCTGGCTTACCAGTGCTTCTGGTGTGTGTTTAGGGGTTTAA
Organism: Empidonax traillii; assembly: GCF_003031625.1. Classification (NCBI taxonomy): domain Eukaryota; kingdom Metazoa; phylum Chordata; class Aves; order Passeriformes; family Tyrannidae; genus Empidonax; species Empidonax traillii. The sequence continues at coordinate 479,503 of NW_020955321.1, read as the reverse complement.
AACCTAATTATACATTAGTTTGAAGGCAAACTAATCTTTCTCTTTTTTTTTCCTCTCTTTTTCACCCCAAGGCCCAGCAAGAGACAGTGAATATGGGTTGACTTCTGAGGGTAAGGCTCTAAGGATTGCCCGAAAGAAGCAGCAGTTCATTAAATTTTATGTTTCTGGTTAATTTCTCCTCATATTCTAATTTAATCCAGGAAACAGAAATGTGCAGTGGGCACTGAAAATCTGGTTTAAGATAAGGGCTTACGGCTGAATGTCACAATTACAGCTGCTGTTTCTTCCAAATTAACTTTTCAGCATGTGTTTTCATGGAGTTTATAAACTGACTCTAGAGCCACCCAGGCTTTTGTGGTCCTGCAGAGCATCAAGAGCAGTGACTAAAATACTGTCATCAGCTGGAATTATTGTTGTTGATAGGGTAAATCTGGGAATCCTGTACAGTGAAGTCAAAACAGGTAGGATTTCTTAAAAACATTTTGTTTGAATTCGCTGCTGTTGGTTTTGATCCCCCAAGACACCCTTAGCACAGGGGGACTTGTGCATATTCATGCTTTGGAGGTCTAATCAACCCCCTATGAATGTGGACAAGAACAATTTTGCTCCTTTTAATGAACTTTTGATCAGAATTTAGATGGAAAAACCTACTGTGCTGCAAGTGGAGCTCACAGCTGCCTGTATTTAACTTAACATTTAGCAAATGAACTTAGGACTGCCTAGAGCGAATTTTACTAAACCATTTCTGATGTAGTATTTCATTTTAACTTTTCTTTTTCCTATGCAAACTTGAGCTGTTCTGAATTTAAGATTAAATAATCGAAAGTCTTGGTAGTTTAATGAATGAAATTCATGGAAGAAGGGTAAGTGAGTTGTTTTGCCTCTGTTAGGGAAGATTTTCCAGCTGTCTCATGGAGAAGCACTGTTAGTGCTGTGGACCAGAGACATGGAATTCAGCAGCTGAAGGGGCCCTCAGTTCCTGCCCTGCTGTGAAAAACCTTCCCACTGCTTGCCTGTCTGTCCTCAACTATCCAAACATCAGCCTGTGGAGACTTTTTAGATCCCTCTGGATAGACTGTGCAAAGAATTGGTTATCCCATTATGTACAGATTTTGCACGGGAATAGATCCCAAATGTGTGAGAATCAGCTGGGTCCCAATTTTGATTTTCCTTCCCACCATCCTGTGGGGTTTGGTTGCTTGTTTTTGTTTTTTGGTGGTTTTTGTATGTTTTCATTTTGGGGGGAATGTGTGTTTTTTAATTACAAAATAGCATTCAAAAACTGCTTGGTATGTTAGAACACAAACATAACGTCTCTTAACACTGGTCCAGAGGGAATCCAACACTATTTGGCAGGTGCTTTGCAAAATAAATCCTTTAGAACCTGCCCCCCTCGCCCCCGTGCAACCAGCCCAAGGCCCTGACTTCTCAGCAGGGTTTCTCTCCCATGTCTGCATTTCTTGGAGCTCTTTGCAGGTTTAAAAATACTCTGTGTTCCACTAACTTCCAAACAAACTGTCCTCTCTCTGGAAAGGCAACAAAATGGCTCAGCAGACAGCACTCACATCCTACACACCCACACCCACGGGCACACACAGCAGCCCTGCATGTACTTAAGCTGTCTCTAACACACATAATTTTCCTTCTTTCCAAGTGCTCCTCTCTTCCTTTTTCCATGCCTTTAAAACAAAAGATTTATATGTTCATATGTACACACAGGAGAAGCAAGAGGGAGGCAAAAAATAAAGTGTGGGGATTGCTTTGTCTGCCTCTAAAATCCCTCAAATAAACATTCTGGAGGGGGTTTCTCCAGGTTCAGGTCCAAATCCAAAGCCTGTGGAGCTCAGCAGTTAGCGTGACACACAGAGTATTTTGGAGAATAATTATCACCTATATTTCTAGATTTAGAGTATATCTGTAATAAGTGTCACGTGGCACAGGCAGCTCTGTGAGGGGTTGTTTACAGTTTGCCATGCAAACTCTATTTAGTTTTCTCCAGAAATGAAGGAGGCATTGTATTTAGTCCACATAAGCCAGGAAAATTTACATTCATCTTAAAAAAAATAAACCCAAGCATTGTTGTTTTTTAGTCCTAAGCTTTTGTTGTATACAGTAATATCACCAAATCTTCAAGAATACTAATCAAGTATCTTTTACCTTTGCATCAAATCCAGCTGCTCTTCATAATAGGTGCTCCATCAAACCACAGGGTCCTCTGTAGGCTCTGTAGCTTCTTTTCTTGCATTTGTGTCAGTCCAGAAAGCTGGAACACGCTCTTCTGGGTTCATCTTGTGTGTTTGTGCTAAGGTTGGGAATCATTAGCATCCTAAATTTTCAAGTTTTCTTTGATTTTTTTAAATTAGCTTTTCCAATTTTCTCTCTTAGTTTCTCACTGCTGAAATCAGGCCAGGTATTTGATGAAAGTGATTTTTTTTTTCCTTTTTTTTTTTCCATGAGTTATTACATTACATATGAATTTTGTTCTGTTGAGGAATAACATTCAAATTTCCTTCCTTGGGGATATTTCTCTATTTCATTTCTAGCCTGGACTAGGAGAGGAGGACAATTCCTGATATAAAAGAAGTCATTAATTGTGGATTTTTAGAGCTCAACAGAAGTTTGTCTTTTAGTTTGACTTCAGTTTTTAAGCACAATTTGAAGTAATCCAGCTGGAGGGTTTATTCAGCTTTGGCACTTCAGAACATCAAAAAGCCTTTTCCCTTTGACCACCTCAAAACAACACCAACTTGAGGATCTTGCCCTGTTGCAAACTGTTGGTAAAATTGCCTTCAAAGTCTAGAAATAAGTGATATTTATAAAACTTTGTTTCTTTGAGCACCCTCTTCTTTTTTTTTTTCCTCCCCTCTCAAACCTGAATTTCCACAGGGACGAAAGAAAATACTGATTGAAAAATACAATGTGCTCCAAGGGAAATTCCTTACCAGGAATAGGAGGCTTTGCCTTCAAAAAACCTGGTTGTTTTTTTTGTTTCCATGATCAGTGTGGCCATTTTATCTTACGGGAACTGTCATTCCAGCTCCTTGCTTTGTCCCTTTCCTTCCAGTGAGCCTTGTCCCTCAAGGGGGAATTCTGCAGTGCATCAGGGAATCAGGAGGGAAAAAGGGAGGATAAAAAGGGAAAAGCCACATTTGAGACAATGTTCTGTTTAAAACTGAGTCAGCTGCTCCTTCGGGGATTTGGGAGGGGGTGACAAACAGAACAAACAGAAGTGGATTGTTCTAATGACAAACTGCACAAGGCTGAGCCTTCCCTTGAATTACTGCAAGAATAACTAAACCTAGAAAAGTCAATTTCCAAAAACATCAGAGAAATGCAATATATTAAATGCAATATATTAAACTTATGTACTGAGGTAATTTTCAGCCAACTCCTAGGAGACCCTGCATGCAGTGGAGGAGGATGCAAAGACAGATGCAGTGAAACATTTCAGTATTTCTATCCTTTAAGCTTCCCATTTGGGAAAAAGTTCCAATGGTTCAGGTTTTGATCTTTGTTCCAGACAAAAACAGATGTCAAAACACGTTCCTTCACAGCAGCAGCTGTATTTCTGATCAGCTTTAATGGAATTATGATCTTCAGATAGGGGTGCATTCTTGTCAAACATGAAAATAATACCTCCATTAATGTTTTCATTACTTTTTTATATATGTCTTGCCCTTTGCAATCATCCTTGTGTTTTTATGTTCCCACTCTCTTGCACGTTCCAGGACGATTATTGCCCTCCCTCAGTAGGCTTTGACATTGCAGAAGGATTGCGCTGTCACAAATATTAGAATCCCCAAATGCACAGGATTGGAAATGGTCAGCAGATTAAAAAGCTTATTCTTTGGTTTGAAGTAGTGGGGGGAAATATTTGCATAAATGAATTTTTAATAGGTACTAAAAATAAAAAGCTGCTAAAGAAAATGTAGCTTGTCTGCATTATCATGTAATTTTAATTATGAAAGCATTTATGTTCTTTGTGTATTTTGACTTACGGCCATGTGAGACACATGAGTGAACTGTCACTCATGCAGAATTAATTATAATTTGTCCATATAGGGGAAAAAACCCTGGGAAAATATGATAACACTTTTCATTGGCAGCAAACCCCAGTTGTTGTTAGTCATTTGAGAAAACTATTCTTAGCAGACGATAGAAATTCTGTGGCTCAAAGTGTTCCCTAAAAAAAAGGTGTATTAGCACGTGGCTGCACCCACTACAGGAACAGACTTTAACAACTAAGGAACTGTATCCTTCTGTACCATAACACTGATTTCATTTTCCTCTTCCCCTTGAACAAGAGAAAATATTTTGATTCAGTGTTTGGCAATCCAAGGCAGGTTATTTAAAATAATATTCACTTGGAAGGTACCGACTGTAAAGTGCTGTTTTTAGAGTGGTTACTTCTCTGCAGTATTGCAGACCAAAATCTTCACTTTCCCACATGTAACAGAACCAGTTTGTAAAGAAGCCTTTAGGCTTTGTTCTTCTCCTTTTCCCAGGTGAGTGGCAAATAACTACTTGTCACCGACACACAGGGCAACAAATGGATAAAAGCAAGCATGGATTCTGAGATCTATAATTTTTAATAATTTTTAAACTAGCTACAAAATGTCAATCACTTCACAAACTGACAGGAGACATAAGGAATTTTTCATATTACATGCTGTAAATGATATTTATCTCACAGTTTATCTAGAGTTCATTCATTTAGGTTTTTTCAGTATTTTTTTTTTGTTTTGTTTTAATTGTCAGCTACTAAACATCTCAGCGATTTGGTGTGCATAGCTCTAGGTAAGCAACAGAGAACTGTACTGAGAACAAACCACATGGGGATAGCAACTAGTAAGAGAGAGCCTTATAAAAATTACATTTCTTTGCACCATTTCATATGGTTGTTGTTTCCTCCAAAAGATAAGTCTTCAAAAGCAGCAGACAAACCCAATATATTACACTTATTTCTTTTTGTCTTTGACATATTTTCAGCCAAGCTTTTATTTTGCTGGCAATGGCTAAATGGTGAGTGCCAAATCCCTCCTCTTTTTTTTTTTTTTTCCATAATTAAAAAAAATGATCATGATTAATAACTATATATATATCAACAAGAAAAAAGTGGCACAACTGCAAACTTGCTGGTATAACATAGTCCCAAAAGAGTCCGAATACTGAGCATGCTTTTGTTGTCATTGTTGGTGTGCTACTGCCATGGGAAAACTCTTGTTTAAGTAGGAGTCTAAAAGTCTATTTATTCCTCATGCATAAATGCATAAATCACATCACTTTTTAGTGCAATGCTTGTTATAGTAATATAATTCCACATTGTCTAATCATGAAATCATAACAACAGATAATGGCAATGAAGAACTGAAGACAGCAGGTTTAAGTGCTTGAACATCATGATACCCAAAGACAGGAGCATGGCAGTAGCTCTGTGGAATGTCACAGTTTTACAAGAACAATACTGTATATTTAAAGGTTAACAGCACGTTTAGCATTCCAACAGTGTTGTCATTCAGCAAACATCATTAAAAAAAAATAATGAAGAGAGAGGGTGGGAAAAAAAAAAAAAGGAAAGGAATCCAAAACAGAAACAAGGAAAGGAAAAACCCCAGAAAACATCATAGTGAGCTATAGCCATCAAATCAGCACTATGTACAACCTTTGGAAAGAAAGATATCTAGAAAAAAATAATTACAAGTATCATTTTTGGAAAGCTGACAAACTACACAGGACAACATTTACAATGGGGCTGATATGTGCATGTGTGCAAACCTAGTAGATAAATACCATGATAAAAGCATGAAGGTGCTGCCCTCTTGGGCAGCATTAAAAGGAAATGCACTTCTCTGCATTTAACCGCTGCCCAGCATCTTTGTTGCACGCTGGTTGGCTTCATCAATCCTGGTTTTGTTGGAATCAGCCTAGGGAAACACAAAGGAAAGAAACAGATGAGTGCAGGGAAGAAAGAGAAGAGACACTTCTGTAATTTTGGCCTGGTCAGACCAAAAAAAAAAAAAAAAAAAAAAAGGGAGACTTGAAAGTACCAGAGAGCTGCTTTTTATAGTGGTATTATGGACCCCAAAAGGAAATTACAGCTTTGTTGGGTTTGTGACATTTCATGTAGCCTTTGAGCAGAGCCTTTATGTCTGTATTCAGCTTCACTGAACTCCTGGGAATGCTGTGCCAGGTGTGTAGCTGGAGCTGTTGATAGCACTGGTGGTACTGATGGTGATGGATTCAGGAGAACTGGTGGTGTGCACATGGACTTTGCTGGTGAAAAGCTTCAGGACCCTCTAAGATTCAGTGGACCTGGGCTCTGTTCTAATTTATATCACCAGGCATGCAGTCAAAACTAAAATGTGAGTCAGTGTAGAGAATCTCTGGAGCAGAGAAGGAAGATCATTTCACGTAGGGAATGCTGGCAAAGAGAAATTTCTTTGGAAAGATCAGCCTGGACGTCTTTGATCTGCATGTGACAGGAGGGGAATAGGCAGGAGCGATGCTGATGCTCCAACAAAGTTCACCAGCACAGCTGCAAGACAGACTAACCTCTCTCACTGGGCAGCAGCATAAACAGGAATTAAGGAAAAGCAGGGATTCTACTGTTATTTGAGGCAATCAACTGGAATTTTTTGATGGTTGGACTGGATGATCTGAAAGGTCTCTTTATAGGTTTCAATATAAAACTCTGTTAATAAAATGGCACCACTTGGGAGATTTGGGAGTTCTCTCTGAGTGGGAAGACACTTTGGCCATTTCTGTAGCTCTGCAGAAGTTGGTTTTGGAGGCTGAAGACGTTGTTTGAGCTGACAAAAATTGGCAGAGCTCCCTCCCAAGCCCACGTTGCCATGCCTACTTACTCTAGCAGAGGGACTAGATAGAAAATGGTTTCAATTTTTAAAAATCAGACCTGTGGGGAAGGTGAGAGTTGTGTTGCTGCTTTAAAAGCATGAGCTCAAATAGCAAACCCTTTTCTGTGGTTTGATGGCTGCATTTTGTTAGTTTTGATGATCGTTCCCACATCTCTGGGGTGTATCCAAATTGCACAGGTTTATTTTAAATCTCCAATTTGAAACAGCAGAATGGTGAAGCGACGCTCCCAGATGCATTTAAAAACCCTTTAAAAATGTTTATACCGATGTGCAATAAATCAACCTGAAACATCTTGGGGTTTTCTCCATAATTGTTTTGGAGAATGCTATATGGATGTGTATTTATAGCGCAGGGGCATGTGCCAGATCAACAAGTATAAATCAGCAAAACTCCTCATTACAAGCCCCACTCCTTCATTTTAGCCACAAGTTTGACCTTGTCTACCACAGGACAATTTTGTGTGCTTGTGCCTAAAGGCTTCCTAAAAAGATAATGGTTTTGGAAGCAGCTACATTTGTGATGAAATGCATGAGTATTTCTTGAATACTGATGAAACATCATGTTCCTACTGATATTTAGACCTTAGTACCTGGTGGATGAAGTTGCATGGAAGAGAGTGGGAGTTTTTGTGCAGACTTTCCCACCTAGATCAGGACAGAGTGTTTTAGGCCCTTCCCACTTTCCTCCCAGCCTCCTATTTATGGCTTGTTTTAGGGCCAGGCTCTTTCGGTGGTGATGTCTCCAAGATTGCTGTGGTTTGGATGCAGGCATCCAGTTTAACATAAATCCTTCAGGAACATTTGGGTTAGCTTTGTGATGCACCCCAAAGTGTGCCAGCCAAGGGTCTTTCTGATGGTCCTAATTGATCCAAAACACAGTGCTCCAGCAGGTCAGGAAAAGAAAACAACCCTGGCAGTGCTGTACTCTCACCACCAGCTAGGGATGATGGTCTGTTGGCATATTTCATTGCATTTCTGGTGTCAGCTAACCATCAGATCTGTCTTTTAGAGAGGTTTTTCCTAATATATTGTGTTTCTTTTTCTAGTCTCTCACTACTGTCTCCTCACTCTGAGAAATCTGGCAGATTTTCACTAAGACTGAAGACTTGTCTTGTTTCTGTGCCGCTCTCGTGACGACTCCTCTGTGTACAACACAAATCCATCTTCCCCAAATGTGCCACTGTTCCTCAGCCAAGGGCCCTGGGTGACGAGGCCCTCCTGAGGGGCTGCACTTAATGAATCCCATCAGCTGCCAAGGTTATGTTGCTGTTGCTGTATGAAATGGGAAACTCTGTAAGAAGAACATGCTGACATGGAAGGCGGGTCCCTCAGTGAGCTGCCTGCTCTCAGCACGTTCTGCCTGGAGGTTTGGCCCAGGTGCTTTACGTGCACAAAGGGCTTGGGCAGCGTTTTTAAAATCCACATGTTTGCAAGCCTGGGCTGGTAGGAGAACAGTGACTTGTTAGGCTTGCTGTAGTTTGGGATGGTATCCCGCTGGCATGGGTAGGACACCGCTGATTTCCATCCACAGGGCACATCTCCTGCCACTGTGTTGTGACAGGAGCAAGGATAGTAGGAATAACAGCAGTAAATCTTTCCCCCCATGCTCCAAGTTTTCCCAGAAACATGAAATGGTGCAGAATGACATCCCAGCAATACTGTGTATTTTCCAACACAGACAAACAAATAGATGCAACTTTATAAAACAAAACTTTTGACTGATGCAAAGCCATGTGCTTTGTGGTGTCATGTGACTGTCCCTCTCTCTCAGGCATGAACTTCCAACCTTTAGGACAATTTATCCTTTACCTAGTTTTCTCTGGAATCAAACTCCAACAAGGAGAGCTCTCAGAGTGAATACCTCAGTGTAGTATTTTTAGTTTTTTTCATTAAGCTCTGTAGTAGTTAATGGACATGAAAACCAGGAATGGGCATCCTGCTTGTGAGAGGATGCTTGCATATGTAAGGAGGCTCAAGAGTGCAAGCTCTGACCACCTAAGGTCAGAATTAACTCTAAGCACCCCTTGGGTTAGATCCTCAGGTTGTGTAAATCTCAGCAGAAGTCAAGTGCTGTGTTGATTTTACACCAGATGAAGATCGAGCCTCTTATGTCACTTCAGCCTGGCTGTGCCTGTGCCTGGAGCTCTGCCAGTAGGAATGCAGATGGCTTGCAGATCGTGGGATCTGAGGATGGCAGCCAGGTTTGGAGGGGGCTGCTCTCTGCTTCAGAAATCTGCAGTGCAGGTCTGGCGCTGGAATGCTGCTCTCTGCCTTTAGAGGTGGTGATTTTGCAATAGTAATGCTGAGCTTTTGTATTTAAGTGGGGCCATGTGGGGCCCAATTATATTATAAATACACAAACACACACCCCCCCACCAAGGGAGCAAATAAACCTCTGTCCTAATGTTGTTATAAGCAGGAAGCACCACAAAACTGGCTGCACTTTTACCATACAGCAAAACCTTGCTTAATAAATCCCCATCCTCCTCTGGGGACTGATCTTCCAAGCAGGTGATCTAATCCTGAACTGCTCATGGAGTTTCTGAGGAAGGAGAAGTCCAGGTAGGTTTAAAACTTTCCAGGAAGGGCCAGGGCATTCAGACCCAGTGTTCACAGTTCTGCAGAGCTCAGGGCACTTTTGTCTCCCAGAACTGCTGCAGAAGAAGCCTTGATGTGTTAACATTAACTCTAAGGGGTCCCCTTGCAGTTGTTACCCAGCAAACTCAACAGATGGGTTCGACCCAGCCTGCGCTGGAGGCTCCTGAAGATCCACAGCAGCGAGCTCTGCTTTGGCCCAAGGATTTGGAGGGAGAAGAGAGGAGATTTAGCAGCTATTTCTGTCCCTTTTCCTCCTCCGAACTGAAAAGGAACTGCAGAAGGGCAAACACAGCCCCTCTTGGGGTCATGTTAGGAATGCCAGCTCTTACCTTCTCCATGATCCTGTCAATCTGGCGGTTCTGTGTGTCGATCTCGTTGCCCATGTCCAAGGCCATGTGACGTAAGTTGCCAATGATGCCGCTGACCTGCTCGAGGTTCTCATCCATTTCATTTTCCCGGGCATCGTTTGTTACCCTGGCAGCAAAACACCAATTCTTTAAAGCAGAGACAGGAGATTCCCCCTGAAACTCTGATTCATCCCAAACCTCCCCTGCATCCTCCATCTCTTGTCACCTGAGGAACAGCTGCTGTGCCCAGCTTTGAGGAAAAGGGATTAATAAACAGCTTGCCTGAAAAAACATGACATGCTTATTTTTTGGATGTTGGGATCAATTGTCTGGGTTCATCACTGCTCCATTTATACTGCTCTTACTAGAAGTGCTGCTGTCTGTGCTTGCCTGTACCACAGACTGCACCCCTCTGCAGTGATCACCCTTCTCGAACAGAGAACATAAGGATGCCCTGTTTGGATCTGCGTGTGGTTAGAGTTCATGGGAACTGCTGGAGGGTGGTGGAATTACAGCTATTCCAGGTCCTCTCCTTGAAGTGCTCAGAGCTAATGGGAACTGGCCAGTCCTCTTATGCTTGGGGCTCACAGACATGTTGAGGAAGAGCTGCTTCAGCTGTGAAAATCCCGACCTAACATCCTGTTCAAGTAACTGCAGTTCTGGTAAATGACAGGAGCAACCTCTCTTAGTAAAGATCTTCTGTCTGTCATTCTCAGCACTGTCTTGTGCACTTGCTTGCTTTTTGGAACAAAAAACTTGTACTTGAGCCAAGGCCCGGCTCAACTCTCCAGTGACTCTGGAGGCACAGGGTGACTGGCACTGGGAAAAGCAAGGTCCATGGGTCCCACTCAGAGAATCCCTACTTTGTGCCTCTCATACAATTTCTGTTCATGTAGGTGAATAGCACCAAAGGGTGCTATTTGCAGGACAGTTAATATTATGTAGCATAACTTCCTTCACTGCTATTTTGTGATCAAGTCCCAGCCTTCATTTCGGTGGGGCTGCCATCCAGAAATTAAAAACAAGTGAATGGCAGACCCAGCAAACTTAAATGGCAACTCCAGCCCACGCTCCAGATTGCATGACAGCATTGTTTCTATCACACTGGTTTCCCTTTATCACAGCAGCCAAAAAAATAAGTGGATAATAGTTTTTGGAAAGATAATTACTTATTAATCCAGTGTCCTTAATCTTCAGAGATCAAAGCTTTGCCTACTGGAATGCCGTTATCCATTCAGCTGATAACACTGTCATCTAAATGATGCTCCATAAGCACTGGAATCAGCAGGTGCTGGGTCCCCGTGTACTGGGGGAAGTTTGCAGTGGGGTTGCCACTGGTAGAGCTGTGTGTTTCAAACCAGCTTTCACTGGAGTGCTCAGGAGTTCCCACTATGCCAGGGCTTCACAGCAGCTGAGGAACGGGGCATCATTCCCTGTTCAGCGACCTTCCCTGGATGCTTATGAGCAGGGAAGGGGCTCACCTCTAGTTAAAAGTGTATCTCAAATTCTGCACCTGGCTCGGTGCTTTTGCAGGAAACCTGAGGCTTTTTGTTCTCCTTCGAAAGAAAGGAGGGGCTGCTGGATGGTTTAGTACCTCTTCTGGCAAGGGTGGATAACGGGCACTACGTGCCTTGGGACACAACGGCAATAAACTTGTATTTATCTGACACTTCGTTTCTAAGGCGTTTGACGACTGTCATTAATGAGACCCATAATGAGGCCCCCAGGAAAAATGTTGATGCAGGGAGCTGGAGTGCAGAGGACAGTGCTGACTGACCGTGACTGCACCCTCACAGTGCTGCTGCGAAACAACTGAACAGATCTTATTTCTATTTCATTATTGCCCAAATCTAGGCACTCTCGAGGAGGAAGGTTTAGGGTTTCCTTTTCAAGCATTTTCTGCTTCTCTGGGCCAAGACCCTCACTTCCAGGATTTCTTACAGGGCCAGGGGAATTCACTGGACACAATAAGCATTTAGTACCTGTGTTACTCACCGACCACCTGAATCCCAGCAGCCACCACTTGGTGGAAAACTGTCTCCATCTCATTACCCAGCACCACGGCAGGAGTTAATGAGCATCCCAGAACTCATGACCATATGGAAGAGATCTAAATATATCAGTGGCAAGGAGAATAGAGAGAGAACAGTGGATCCAAAGGCTCACCTGCGGATAAAGCCACCACTGATGGCCATCTGCTCCCGCTCATCTACGACACGTGCAGGCTGGCTGGCTACAACACCATCCTGATTATTGCCCCAGGCCTTTTTGTAGGCATCACTTGATTTGAGCCTATGCGAAAAACACGATGAGTAACAAAGCATCGAGTGGACAAGGACAAATGCGAAACTCTTTACCTCTCCAAGCTAAAAGCTGAATCAAGCAAATGAGTTTTCAGAGAGAGGGCCATTGGCTGTATACCGATATATCATAACCCTGAACAAAAGGAGGGGGGTGGGTTTTGTTTCTTTTTTTTTTTTTTTTTTAACTTTACTGCCACAACAACAGTGATGGTCAGAGGTTTAGTTTCCAATAGGGTGAATTGCAATTGTCAAGTCTTACAACACTGCACACAGGTTTTTGGATGTTGACTTGATTTCCAGAAAGAAGGAAAATTTTTAAAAAAAAAAAAAAAAAAAAAAAAAAAAAAAAAAAAAGGAAAAGTAAAAAAGAAGAAGAGAAGAAATACAGATAAGTAGAAAACATTGTTTCATTTCAGTGACACATATGTTTTGACATCAAACACAGAGAACGTACTGGCAGACAGACATAAAAACAGAACTGCCAAGTATAGTGTGTACATCACATCACAGCAACACACCCTCTTAGAGAAAAACAGATTTGGCTGGAATTTAACATTTTACCATGCAGAATATTGGGCTTCTGTTGATATTTTTTTCAATACGTATGTGGCATTGTAGGCATTTAAAGCCACTGACCTTTCCCAAGGTGATTTGGGGATGATTTTACCATAGGGTTCATTCGATTTTTCAAATAATATATCGGTACTTGAGAGTAGTAATCATACATCGACAGTTGATGTACAAACCTTTGTCCACAGAGACAAAAAGTAAAATAGGCAGAAATGAAATGAGTGCAGGAGAAAATAAAAGATACGAGCAATCTAGCATCAGAAAGGGAAGTTTCTCTACATTTTATTTCATGCACCAGCTACAGGCATGAATAAGAAGTAAAGCATTCTCACTAAGCACAGTTGCCCCAATAGTTCATCATACCCTCAATGCATCAGCAGTTAACAGCCTTCACAATAAGCAAGACACAGGCAAAAAATGGATCATCGCTTCCTTCAGGAGTTTTAAACCACAGGACTTTAAATATAGCCTATAACTTGTTATATTTGTTCTTCCTGACAGTTACATTAACTTTAGGGGAGCCGCTTTTGACTGAGCTGCCGTGGCTGGAAAATTAAAATCCGGGCACACCTAGAGTGGCAGATTGACATGTGCAGCTTATTTAGGGTCCTCAGATGAGACTGAACACTTTAACAGGAGAGTGTGAGTGTCTGGGGTCCACAGGTATAAGTTCTTGGCTGTTTGTTTGTTTGTTTTGTTTTGTTTTGGGTTTTTTTGTGGAAATGGAGCAGTTTCCAAAAAAACTGTTGGGAACTGCAAACCTCTGTGGTTTCCCTGTGCTTTGGTCATCTCCAATCCGTCATATAAACAGCCATGTGGCTTGGATTTTGGGGAAGGAACTGAACGTGCTTCTGGGGGATTTGGGAAAGAACATGACAAACCCATCTCTGGTGTTATGTTCTCTCCCTGCCCCCCTGAAGCAGCTCAGTTTTAAATAAACCTGAAGATGTGTTGTATGCTCCCATATAGAATTAAAATGTAGATTAAGAGAGGATCTTTCATCTGCTTTGTTGCTTATTTCCTCTCAAAGTTTGTGAGGACTTAAAAGGTGATGGTTGGCTTGTTTAATCTTATCTGTCTGAAATATACATTAGCTTTGACATTACCAGAAATGAGTAAATGAGTCATTCTCTTGCTGCAGATACCTTTACAGGGTTTTGCCTGTTCTTTAGACCTGTGCAGCTTTCAGGGTGAAACAGCCTTTGTGTTTGAGGTAAGTGATCTTATACACCCAGAATCTGATCTCCATTTTCTCATGGACTTTTCTAATAAAAGTCAACAGGTGGAGCCTGGGTCTGCTCATGGGCAATAGTAGTTGTCCTTTTGAACAAAGTTGTCCTGGTCAAAGTTTCATGCCACGGGCATTTTGAGTCCCCTCAGGGTGTAGGATCAAGCCTTACATACTGGTAAGGCTCACAGAGTTGGACTTTCACTGTGCATCAGGGTACAGTCATGTGTGAAATGGTTAATCTTTTTTAAATACCTGCCATTCATCTCCCACCAGCCACAAGAGCACCAGTGGATCGTGGTGCTTCTGATGCCCAGAACTGTGTGGATTTCTCTCCCTCCTACACTCCACTCCTCAGAACATCATCTCATTTGTACCAGTTGAGTCCTGGCGTGGAGACTCAAGGAACAGTCTCTAAAATCCCTGTTCATCCACACTCTTTTTCTGAACACCGATAGGCAATGCTGCTTTATGAAATCTGGCTGCAGACTGCCAAGGTCAGAACGCTGCCCTGGAGGAGGGAAGAAACACCCTTCCAGATCAATGTCCCCCTCACGGCACACACACAGCATCTCTCTGTTCTTGCAGCCTGGCACTGCAGCCGTAGTGAAGTGGCAAATGTTTGAAGGCCACGTGTCAGGTGCTGATCCCATCCCTGTCACACGTCTGGCTGCCAGTTCTGAGCTTTTACAGCTCGTACAGTGTGGGAGATGTAAAGTTTCTGCTGCATTTGTACCTGCAGCTCTTCTGCTTCAGGTCCTCTGCCTAAAGCCTGTATCAGATAAAAACCTGATACCCATTACAGGCAGTCCTGCTGACTAAGGCTGTGTGTGTGTTTAGCTCTTCCCATTCCTCCTGCCCTTTCTCCCATTGTGCACACCAAGGCAATAGTACACGTATTTTGGGTAAAATATTTAGCCCCAAAAAGTTTTCAGGGCAGAACTGATTTTTTTTTTTTTTTAAAGTATCTGCATTGTGTCTTAAGGGAATTAACTTCAAAATAAGTATGATTGATAAGGCAAAACCCCAGTCTTGCTGTTCTGATTTTGGGCAAAATGCCCCTGAACTCTATGACATCTCTCTTTCCTTCGGTCTTGATAACTGTGGTAGGATCAGACTTTGGCTGTGAACAAACTATCCCGCAGAAAGGGAGTTCAGTGCTCAGAACTACTGCTCTCTCCTTTGTTTCCTGCACACTCCCTGGCCAACCATCTCTGGCAGTTTTCAGTGTACCCTGGTTGCATGCCCACTCACTGCATGCTGGATTTGCCATTCCTCAAGGACTGGGGGTCGCTCCGCTTTGTCCCCGCTTTCCTCCACCCGCATAACCGCACATCACATTTCCATTTGGCATTTAAAACAAGCTTTGCATTACTTGGAGGACGGTTTCGTTCAAGTGTGATGGCATGCAAGCAAATTCGATGCATTTCAACATTTCTGCTTAGTGTACGTGCTACCCAAACTGGAGAAATTTGGCATATTCAGGTTTTCTCAATTTTTTTTTTTTTTTTTTGCCTGTGGCAGGATGAAAACTAGTTCAAGTTGGGTTCCAATTATGAAACGTCTCTTTCGAGAGCTCATCAAGGGCTGTTTCTGTTGAACAATGAAAAAAAGGTGTGATTTTCATCCACAATTTTGAGCAATGTTTAGTACAACCTCTTGTGCAGTTTTTCAGCTCTTTTGGTTATTAGACTTGTGAAAGTATGCTTCACAATTTAGGGTGTCCAGGAATAAGGTAGCCCCAGTGGTTTTTTATCTGCTGCAAAATGAAACCACTGAGTACACTTGGTGTAAAATGTTGAAACTTTTACCATTAAAAGGTGTCGACAGTGAAGCTTTCACTGCAGTATGCCTGCTTTTAATGCATCTACAGTAACTCCCAGTCGGTTGTCTATGCTATGAGATGGATGCATTTGAACCAGAATCGTTCTTTCTGCATGCCACATGCTCATCCTGTCCATGGGCCTAGCGAGGATGAGCTTCACAAGGCCTTTGGGATCAGCCTTAAGTGCTCAAAGAGATGAGGCAGGCAGCACCTACTTGTTACATGGACAGACACAAAGACCACAGAATTTTCCTAGGTCCGTCAAATTCTTTTCTGCTTCTTTCATGTCCTTATTGATTTGGTCCATTCCCTCTTCGATGCGTTCCAGTTGTTCTGATTAAACACAAGTATTTTATCCCCACAGAATGAAGCAGATGGAAAAGGACAAAGAAAAAAAAGACAAAAACTTCAGACATTCACTGTGACAAAAAAACTGGACACCACATAGCAGAGCCGGTACCCAGTACCTACTTGTTACAAGGACATATGAAAAGGCCACAGCATTTCCCTAAATCTTTTAAATTTTTCTCGGCCTCCTTCATGTCTTGGTTGATATGGTTCATGCCTTCTTCAACACGATCGAGTTGTTCTGGTCAGGACAAAGGGATGACAGTGTGGAATGAATTGCATTTTTGCTTGTTTGCTTTTGTCTTCAACAGAACATGAAAAATGACCACGTAGAACCGAGTTAATAGTGACATTACAATGCATTAATCTGAACTGATGCATTGCTGAAGGCACGTGGGCCGCACCGGATGCCGAAGATTTATTTTTTTTTTTTACTAGTATGGGAAGAGTAAAACAAAGGAGGAATTAATTTGAAATATATTAATAGAAACAAGATGTAATGATGTAGAAAGGAAGGGTTATAAAGTTCAAGGTCCAGAAACATCATACAATACATCCACTGACTAAGACACAGTGACATCCAGGAGAGAGAAAGATTAGTGTTATTATTTTGCATTTATGCATGTTAATATAAGAGAAAAGGCGTCCTTCCATGGAAAATACTTGTTACTTACGCTTACAAATGCCTTGGAATTAGGTGAGTTTGGGCAGCACAATTGCTTTGATTAGTGAGTGAGAGAGGTGGTAATAGAAGTACCAAAAACAGAGTGAGCTGTTAAGGGCTTGTATCCATGTACCCCTTTTTCCAGAGGCCGAGGAAACTGAGACCTGCCATTTGACTGGCACTGGATATTCATCTCTAATCTGAGTGTGGCCTCAGGGCTGGTTTTCTTTCTGGTGCAGAGGCTGCAAATCAGGAGTAACCCCAGTGAACACAGAGCAATCGAAACCTCTCCGGGAGCCTGAGAAGAGAAACCTCTCCTGCTCACTGGCAGAGAACACCGGCTGTGACATTCATTGTCCCTGTCCCCAGGGGACCTTATGAACACACACATGGGGTGCAGACTCGTGTTTTCAGCGGGGTCACTTCTGCTTTGCTGCAGGGCAAGATGAGCAGCACCAAGCCCAGTAACCAGCCCCACAGAGACAACAGGATTTGGAGTATTCCCACCTAAGGCTGGCAGTGGTGTTGGGTTTTCTTAGTGACTCGGTGGCTCAGAAAAACTTAATATGTTAATGTCTTCACTATTAAACCTGGGGAAGGTGTCCTAGAGGAACAGAATGCCACAATGTAAAAGTTTAGGAAGGGATTCTCTGCTGATGTAAACAGATATGGATCCAGTGGGATTGGGGGCTTACGTGGAGTCTGTGGTAGCAACAGCATTTTATATGGGTGGAAAGGCTCACCATTTCATGAAGGATAAATTCTAATACTACCCAGGATCAGAGAGTTACTTGGGAGTGACATTTCAATCCATTACAAGCTGTAACTGTAGCTAAAGAGGCAAAATCAAGGAATCCCAGTAAAACAAAAATACATCTCTGTTCACCCTATGGAATAGTAAAACACAGAATTAGACTGTAGAGGAAGGAACTAAGAGCACTGGTTATGGGAGGAATTTAGTGTCATCCCTGATGTTAATTGAGTCCTATCCAGAAGGAAAAAAAAAAGGCATTTTAGAAGGAAAATCATATGCATATTGACGTCAGTACAAAGCTTCTCTTGACTTCTCTGGGAACATGAATAGGCCTAATTTCTTACTTAGGTTTCTAATAACAATTGAGGTTTAGATTTTCAAAGCTTTCTGGGGGATTTGGATACCCAGTTCCCGTTAAAATTAATTTTATTTAATTAATTTTAATGGGAAACAGGCACCTCACCCCTCGAGGGCCTAGAAAATCCTGGCCTAAATTATTCAAGCTGAAATAATTCGAATATTGAACTTGTGCTCTTTGTTTAACTCTTGCATGAGACAGGGCTTTGAGAAGGAGAGGTGCCGTGTCAGGATGGTGAGATGCATCTGCTTTTCAGGTGTCAGTTCTCATTCTCCTCATCTGGATGGGCCAGTCTCCTGACACCACAGGAGCTGCTGATCCCAAATCCAAGGATGTACTTAGAGGATCGGAGTTACCTGGCACTGTCCTCTAAAAGGGGCACATATCGTGTAAGCAAAGGGTTGGGAAACTAAGAAGGAAACCTGAGAGATGGACTGCACAGGTTCTGCCTGATAAACTGCTGAGCTGAGAGCCAGAAATGCAAGGCTGGAAAGCTGCAGTGCACGCTGTAATTCGGGCTTTAGCAGAAGCTTTGGTTCATGTTTGGAGGTGCAGATGGTCAGTCTCATCAGAAATGTGTGTCTGTAGTGGAAGGGGATGCTCCTCCCAGTGCTCCTGCCTAACTCTGAGTCCTGCCTGCTCTTGCATAGTTGGGCAACCCTTGCTCTGGGAAGCAGCTGTGGGAGTGTGAGCTGGCATTTCTCCTGGTTCATGCAACAGGATGGGAATTGCTGCATTTCTGTGGCAGATTCCCACCTCCTGCTTGCGAGAGCTGTGCTGGCAGAGCCCATTCTCAGGGCTCAGGTCAAAGGCAGCTGTACCCATGTCTGCATTCTGACACTAGGCAGGACAGAGGTACTGACCTCACTGCCACTGATTTTCCTTCTAGTCCTTCTCTAACCTTGTCTGCCCAGTAGAAAATGCCAGGTTAGTCTGCAGGGATCAGTCCCAGAGCTGGTTCCATGGTAGCTTTCAGTCTGAGCTCATTTCCTTGCCCAGATGCTCATTCTCTGAAGCCTCGTGTGTAGTAGGGCCGTTTGAACTTTCTTTCCCTGTTTCTTTTTCTGCCCGAATAAATGAGTCCTAATTGAAGAGTAGATTTGACATGACTCAGAGACTTTCATTTAAATTACAGCTCTCTCTAGAAACCTGACTTAATTCATCCTGCTTCAGGATTTGTGTGGTGCTCATGCTATTTCTGAATAGAAACGGGACCCACAACTAATTTATCTTCCATTAAAGGAAACCTCATCAGTGTAAAAAACCCATGTCATATTTGTAGCCCAGAAGTCTAGACAGCTGGCTGCTGGTCCTAAAACTATTTGCTGGTTGTTGATGTCACTGGCTGGATTGTTAACTGGTTAAAATCAGCACAGTTATGCTGGCTTTGTGGAGCAACACCAATTTATACTTGTCAAAGTCCTGGTCCCACTGGCAAGGAAATAGATTCCTAAGTCTAACCACAGTTATTGAGGCATAAATATTATAGTGGAATTAACTTAATGGGGTCACACTGGATTTGTTTTGGTATAACTGCTATTAAAATCTGGCCCAGAATGAATCACTGCTGGTAGGAAATCAGATGGCTATCAAAAGGTTAATTTAATGTCTGTTTTCATAGATCTTCCCTATTCCAGTGTTCTGTATTGTGTTAAAGGTTTTAGGGAAGACAGTCTGCTGGCAGATACTGCCATGAACCTACACAAATTCACGCCTACAAAGGATCATGTCCTTTGTCTCCCATTTACAGAAGCACTTCAAGGTCAGAGCTTGACATTTTTTTGACAGTTTGTTGCAATATTCTTTGAAAATATTACATCTATCCCTATGTTTATGTGGCATTTATAAGGCAATTGGTGCTGTCTGGCCTCAGAATACAGAGCTAGGTTTCATTGTGATTTCCTTCAATTTTATTTTTCTCCAGTAAACTCTGCTAATTATTAGCGTTGGAGGCAGGACCAGAACAGGGCAAGTGAGGTGCTGCTCCACCTTTGCGTCCCCAGCTGTAATTTACAACAAATATTCCTTGACTGATGTCCAGGATCTGCGGCCTGTGCTTGAATGTCAGTTATTAAATGCCTGTGGAGATGGGAACTCGCTCCTTTGCTCCGAGTATTGTGCAGTGAAGCAATTTCCACAAGGACAATTTTAATTGGAGGGGAAAAAAAAAAAAAAAAGGAGAGAAAAAGAAAAAGGACATCTTAAGAACACATTGTAATCATAATTGCATACAAAAGGGCTGAATTTGGAAGAGAGGCAGCAGATTAACTGCTTCCAATGCTACGCCGTGATCCCATTTTCCATAAAGGAGAATCCTGTCGGAGCGTAGTACATTTCTAGGACAGCCTTTTCAGAAATCCTGAGTCTTGACCTATCTGTGCTCTGAAAGGCACTGCAGAGCACAGGTAGGACTGGCAGAGAGCTGGCAGGGAGTGCTGTGAGCCCACGTGTAGCCCTGCTAAAACTAACAGGAGACAAGGCACAACCTGCTTTGTGGGGGTTCGTTTGCCTTTCGTTCTGCACTACAATTTTCAACATAATTAATACCATTTTCCTAGTAGAATCTGGAATAGCCATTAGTTACTCTCTATTTCCCTAATTACCCTTAACTCACACAAACTGCCAAACTCACAACTCCTGCTAGAGAGGTCAGCTGGTGTGGGTACCATCACGTGGGGCCAGTGCTTTTGCTTGGGAGGTTGCTTCAGTTATTCTGAAGTTTTATCTCCTTTATCAAATTGATCTGGAGTTAAGATCTTCTGGGTACATTAATCTGCCCCCCGTGTTCACTGCTTGTGCATTTGCTGTTGCTGGTGCTGGGGGAAAATTTCAATTTTCAATGAAATGACATTTTCTTTGTCGCTTATCAAAGTGTTCCTCTATCTTATCTTGGATGAGAAATGGCTGTGCTGTCTCTGCTGTTATTGGAGAAGTTTCTCCCCTGCGCCTCCTTTGGAATACAAACCCCAAATTCTCTTGTAACAAACTGCATGAGGACATCATCACATACAAATGTCCTTGAAGGTCCAAATCTCTGTCCCTGCTGATATTCCCAGGTGATGGGGGGTTCCTTTGGATGAAGAGAGCTACAACTCTGGGACCCTTTCTATGTTAACAATTCAGGTTTCTCTTCATATTCCCACTTTGTATCTCAGTTTCATTTCTACACTCTGCTTTTAACCTATCTGCATCTAAATATTACCATTTTTCTAAGCTAGCATGTTTTAAAGACACATTTAATGAAGCAGAGCAATTGCCACAGCTCAATAATCCTTTGCAGCACGAAGGTGTTAGTGTAAAATGAAAACACTTTAAAGACTTATATACTTATTTATATTTAAATCATTAACTAAGGGAGCTCAACTGAAGGCCTCAAAGAGCACTGGAGGAGGAATTGGCTCAGAGAAGTTTTCCTTGTAAGGTCTGCTTAACTTCCAAACAAGCAATTTTGTGAGGAAACCTAGAAACAGAGCTGCAAGCAACTGCGGAGATTAGATATTCTGCCTGCCGCCCACTGCAAAGATCAGTGTCATGTTTTCTGTATATTTAACACCTAATAATCTTAAGTGACTTGTGCAGTCAGCTGCAAAGGGATCACATGGCAGCGTTAGCAAATTATTTCCTTAATCTGATAATCTGCTGAGACATCCGTGAGCTGCACACACTGCGCTAATTACAGAGGGTTCAAAGTCATCATTAGCGTCTTTTGCCCAATAGTATAAGTCCTTTATTGCTAAAATAAATAAATAAATAAATCAGGAATTATTACACCTACATATTGCTGGAATGGAGAAAACTTAATTAGGCATTTAGCATAGGACAGTGGTTACAATATTTTCAGGGTTTGTAGCATTACTTGGCTGTTTTCCTTTAGAAACCCACACTGTATAGTCATCAGCTAAATTTACTGAACCACTTAAGGCATGACCAGAACCAATTTAAAGAGGCTTTGAAATGTCTGATTCTTTGCTGTAGGTATTGACTCAGTGCATCTCTGACTGTACAATACACATTTCAGGTTTCATTGTCCATAAGAGTTTAACACTGAGTTCCCTGGACTCCCAAAGAGGTGAATAGGCCCAGTCTTCAGCTCTTTGGCTCATCCAGATTGTCCTTCCCGCCATGACTACGGAGTAAATCAGTCAGACAAGTTTTGCACACAGGGCTTTAGCAACAGTAGAATTCCAAAATAACAAAACCAAAATTCAGGGTGAAAATCAAAATAATCCTCCCTAGCAATCTGTGGAAAAACAGTAGTTAAAGAACAGAAACAAGTTTTCCCAGGAACCACTGAAGTTTCTGCTGCTCTGCCCGTGGATTACATTGCACGACACATCTGGATATTTACACTTTCTTTGACAGTATTTGTGATTTATTACAACTGTATAATTCCCTTCAGAAACAAAACACATTATTTAGACAGGTGCCATATCTGTTTCAACATAAGTAATTTCTGGTTTTCTGTATTCAGTGATAGTTCTTGTACTGCCACTATTTTTTGAAGACAACAAAATATTCCCTCCAATATTTTTCTCGTCGAGACAAATCGATGTGACAAATTTGCTTGGGTTAAATTCTTTTTCCTAAGGGGAGAGTAGGGGGGGGAGGGTAAAAAACACTTCCTAATACAGTTTGGTGTCATGACATATAGTAAATAATAAGAATGGCCTTTGGGGGGCAGGTCTGATAGAGGGTGGCAGGAATTTAAACTCTGTTGATTTATTGGAGACACCCTTTTGCTGTGAGTCCACACCAAATGAGGATTTATTAGTTTTACTGAAGGGAGGGGGGAAGGTACCTACTTCTTTGTCATATTATGAAGGGTAAAAATGTAATTTCCTGGAATGCATTGAATATATCAGGCTCTGGCTTTGTCATTGTCATCCACAGACAGGGAGTCATCTAAGCCTGAAACCTCCTGTATGGTCAGTTGAAATGAGCTATGATGGTGCCATAGCTTTTAATGTTCAAACTCTGCCATCCTCGCTGCCATGGCTATACAAAAAGCAACTGAATTTTACACAAAGTAAACCTGTATTACCTCCTCTTGGCATGCAATTATTGCGTACCTTACACTTGTGACTTAAACTAGTGGGAAAATTACGTAGCACCTGCGTAAATAATGCTGGATTTTACACTCATGGAAGCAAATCTTCTCATCACGTAGCTGGATCTTGACCCAAAGCTCGCTGTGAATTAAAGTGGTGATTTGGATGAGTTCAGCCTGCAGCTCTCTTTGACATTCATGGGAAACAGATCAAAAGAAGTACAGACTCTTGGGCAGTTGTTGGTTCTCTGTCAGACAACAGTGCTAAAGGCAAAGAGGTTTTTTTGGGGGTTCTCATGCACAACCACACGTTATTTTGTGGCCCTCATTTCCAGGGCTGCACACAGTTAGCACAGAACTTTGAGAAGGGTTATACTTCCTTACTGAAGCAATCTGAACTTACCTCCTTGCTCATCCAACATAACCAAAGTCCTGATACCAGCATCTTTACTCTACATCCCAATAGTGGTAGCAAGGGAAGGAGAGAGAGGGGAGGAGAAAAGAGAGAGAGAGAGAAAGAGAGATCAGTGAGGGAACACCCAGCCCTCGGTACGGGACACAGGAGGACAAAAGAAAAACAGTGAAAGGAATGACAAGGTCATAGGGGGCTGGTGGCACAGTCCAAAGACTTTATGTGCCTGGACAATGTCTAAGGAACCAGGTAGTCTCAGCTGTACCATCAGTCCTTCTGGATTCCCTGGGATACCAAACTTCAGCAGAGAGCACAGAATCACGGACCTTGCAATTAAAACAAACACTTTATGCAACAGTAATTTCTAAAAAGAGAGGGTTCATCTCCAAGTTCACTGAAGCAGAAGAAGGGAGGATGAGGCTGTTGGTATTGCAGGTGTGTGTTAATCCCACAGAAGAAATTCCCAGGGAAAACAGATGTGGCACAAACGTGTTTGGGAAGGAGGCACAGTGGTTTGTACACAGCCCTTGGTGCTGTCAGAAGTCAGAAAGCTTACCTACTTAGGAAATCCATTTTAAAGTAGGCTAATATTTAATAGGATTAAACCATATTTTTTGGCTCAGTGATCTCATAGATATGGGTTTGAGCCAAGTTTTAATTCAGTCAACAGGCACCTTTAGCATTAATGGACTTTGAATTGAGCTTGAAGGTAGAATTTTTAAAACACCTACACACTGAAACTGTCTCTGCTCCCACAGCTTAGTGGGAATCTTATCACTGCCTTTGCTGGATACAGGGTTTGAGCAAAGCTGAGCCACTCAGAGCTCCCACTTGCCTAAACCAGCAGGAGGGCACCTTTCACAAGTACAGTTTTTGCATTTGTTATCCTCACTCTGGGACGTGATCAGGTGTCTCGAGTTTCTGGGTGCTGTGATACTGAGCTGTATCCCAGATCAGATTAGCTCCTTCTTAATCACCAAGGGGAAACCAGCTCCATTCTGCTCGGAGCAGTGATAACATCTGGGAATAATTAATGGCCTGTTGCATGTCAATAGCAGATGAAGTAAGTCCTTGGACACGAGCAGCAGTAATTTGCCTGCTTCCATGAACATAAAGCTGTCCGTGCTCCTGTGGAACAGATAGAGGTGGTGGTGTCCATTTAGCAGGGGGCAGAGGAGATGCTCACAGTTGCAGGGGAACACAAGGAACAGAAACCTAAAGTCTTGATGGTCCCTTTGCTTTTCAAGCCACCCCACTCCTTAGAGGCAAATTAAGGACTTCATATTATCCTTCCTCCCAGCTGCCCTGCTCTCTGTCATGGCCCATCATTTTTCTTGGGAGCAGGAAAGTGTCCCTGGCCCTCAGCTGCCCATTCTGTGCTGCCAGGCAGGACAGAGCCCACACTGGCTCAGCCACAGCCTGACTGTGCCACGCTCGAGGGCTGTTTGCCTGGTGCAGCTGGTGCTTCTCTGCTGGGCTTCAAGAGGATCCTGCTCAGCTCAAGAGGGATGAGAGATTCCTTTCTTGTCTTTTATGTCCATGTCACTGGAGAAACTGTCAAAAACATCAGAAATGTGCAGGCTGGCTTGCTCCCTCTTTTGATAAAATCCCTGTGTGACTTGCCAGATGGGGAGAAAAGGGTTCCTGCCTCTCCCCACAGTCTGCTGCACACTGCTGACCTCAGGTCAGCCACCTCCCAGCTACCCACTGCTGCTGTCTCTCCCTCCAAGCTCATACTGCATTCACTTGAATCCCAGCCAGCTTTTATTTTTGAAGCCTGCAGAAACTTAGGGTCCAAGGGTTATCTTAGACTTGCCTATTTAGAATAGGGAAACCACTTTCGATTATCTCACGTTTGCTGTGGGACGGGTCTGCTGAGCATTGGATGTGCAATGGCTTTTTATTGGGCTTTTTCTATGCTCTGAGTATCCAGGGAGGTCTTACCTTAAACAAGTTATTATTGATTGATTCATTTATTATTGTATTTTAACAAACATATATCATGCAAACACAAGAAGGCTGCCTGGGTTCTGAGTCATTTTTTGTGTTTCAGTAAACGTATCTTACTGAGTCTGACATGGGACTCTTCTAAATACTGGACTCAGAAACCTGCAGTTGGTGCTGTGATAGTTGTTGGCTTTCAGAGAATCAAACACAGTCAGGCTGAGAAATATTTGCTGCTCCTTAACCCTCTTACCTTGTTTTCCTGCTGTATTTATCATCTGAGCAAACTCCTTTTATGCAGCTAAGATGTCCAGTGACCTGAATAAGGTGTGTGCTGAGAGATGAACTCAGCAATTAGACCTTATGGTTTGCATTTCATATCAAATCCTTACAGGGAGTGAAAGAGGTGACATTTTCTAAATTTTCTTTTATTTACCTGATCATCAGTGCCACGACATTAATACTAATGTGAAAATATTAAAGGGTGTGCAGTGACTGTACTTGTCTGCATCTGCGGTCTAATCAAAAGCATATTGAGGCTAATAAAGAGATGGTGACTGGCAAAGATGGGAGATGATTCAGACATCAAGTGACAATCTCCTGCTGTTCCAAGTTTGTATTAAGCATCAATTTTCAGCTTTTCCACAAAAAATTAAACGTGTAAAGCAATTTTTAGAATATAATCACATTTGTGCATTTAAAACAGATCCAGACTTTTAGAAAAACTCAGTATTTTCACTGTAACTGCTCCTTTAGATAGCTCAAAACTAAACCTGTCTGTAAGACAGAACTGCTCTGAAAATGTGTTCATCATCCAGATGTCTGAGCAGGAGAAAATCAGTCGGTACCTGACCTTCAGTGACAACAGACTGAGGCGTGTCTGGGAACTAAAAAAACCTCTTCAGTTAAAGGTTCCTGCACTAGAAGTATCACAGAAAATCCTCTTGGTCTCAGTGGGACCAGGTGTCAGCAGATGCACTAGAACTGGGTGCTAGGAGAGTGTAACAGAAGGTGCCAAAAGCTGTGTCTGCGAAGTGCCAGCCCGGAAGAACCTGTTTGACAACCACTGATCCTAAAACCTTGACAACAGGCTCCCATCACCATGGGCCCAGTGACTGTGGTTTGATTGGTCTGATCCCGAGGGCTCTGGAAGGATTCAACCCACACTCCATTTTCATCCAGCTCTCAAATCTGTAAGAACCTTCTGTCTCCAGAGTTACTTCTGACTCTCCTTGCCTTCTCATTGCACTCGAGAGGAGAATTTGGACTGTTGGATTTTGCCATGGCACAGCAAACATCTCACACTCTTTTCCTTGAGAAGAAAATGGCACAGCATTTCTTATGTTGAGGCATTAAACTGGCAGCTCTGGAGTTCCTCTGATTTTGCCCAGAATATGACCCCTCAGAGCAGGAGGCCGTAACTTTCAACTTAGGGGAATATTAGGAGAAACAGAGCCTATGAAGTTGATGTCCTTGAACCTGTCACCAGCACTAAGCTCTAGTGTTTAGCTAAAAGCAAACCAACAAGCAGTGCTGGTTTGGGTATCCTTTATATGAAGACCATGCCCACATTTTCCACTGGGCCACTGGCTAAGCTGATGATCAGAAAGGCAGAATATATGATTTTAAACCTCTGGGCTTAATTCAACTCTTAAATACTTAAGTCTATCAGTGCTTCAGTGAAGCCAGTTTAACAGCATAACTGGGAACCCTTCTGGAGGCTTTAATATACATTATCCCCGATCTTCTGTAATAGCTTCTTCAAAATTTTTGGAGGTTTTTTTGTGGGTGTTTCACTCAGAGCAAGTCAGCAACAAAACAGTCACTGAAATTCCTCCCCAGCACTTTGGAGGGGAAATGCATTGCTATATCATTTCTTATTACTGCTGTTACATAACTTAATTTCCCAAGGTGGGAATAAAAGTAGGGAGATAATTGGAATGACTTCTCAAAGGGCTCATCAGTCCCTCCAGGAACACAGTGTGTTGTGCCCTATCCATGCCTGCTCCAAAAGGCAGCTACTCAAACTTTGGTTTAGCCTGAGGGGTGATTTTCCTAACAGTGTAAGGGAATAATGTATTGGAGAGAGAATCCAAATTCTAGAAATCTCTTTCTCTGCATTTCAAGAGATACCCTGAAAAGCAGATATGCACTCTCAGCTCTGTGAAAAACACATAAGACTTCCACTTCGATGAAGAATTTTGCTTTAATCAGTATGGATTATAGAGGGTTTTTTGAATAAATTAATAGAGACAATTATGTTCCAGGACAGGCTGACATTGCTAGCAGTTCCCACAGACACTAAAGAGAACTGTCAACACCCTGAAGACAAAAAATGTGGCCAAAGAAACATTTTTTTAGTCATCCGTGGTAATGCATTTGTTCAGCTCCCGCTCCGAGTTCCCTGTCGCCCTGTTAATGCTCCAGTGTCTCTCTGTGCCTGATTAAAGAGACCAGAATTCTGGATCACATCCCCTTGTGTCAGACATGTATTTCTGTGGAATTAACACTGGTTACAAAACTTTTCTGAGTAGAACTGTTCCGATGATTCAATAGCTCCAATGGTTCTTACGATGGCAAATGGATTTTCCAAATTAGCTGTGGCAAGATTTGGGCCAAACTCTAAATTAATATAATATTTTTATTTTTCGGATTAGGGAATATTTGACTGGGATAATAATGTCAGGGGAAACCCACAGCTAGTAAAATGGCATCCTGTGTGTTCATCAGTGTCCTGTGTATGGCAGCATCATGAGCTTATCAAACTTTTACAGCTTAACATTTCAGCTTTGATACTTCGGTAAGCTTCACTCTAACCTCGGAGCATATGAGAGGAGAAAATAGTCCTCTCTGGGTTTAAATGGACAAAACAACCCTTTTGCCTGGACATGTTCCTAAATGCTTTCTTTTGGGCTTTCAGCAGTACTGATCTTGTTGATACTAAACTCATGGCTTTCCCCCTGCCATGTGATCTTCTGCATTGCATAACGTGGCCTCAGAGGTAAAAGGCTTGAACAAGAAAATAAGAAGGTCAGCTACAAACTGCGTAATTTACTCTCACTTGTTCTTCCTCAGTTCATTTTTATTTTTTATTTTTGGCCCAAACATTGCACAGCATCATCATAAAATACAGGTATTTATAGCAGTGAGTGGCTCCAACGAGCACTGGTCAGTGTGGATTAGCTGTGCTGCCTGGGTGCACTGGCACCACAGAGCAAAGTGGCTTTTGGAATTTGCCATTCCAGTAAGGAGCTGCCTTGGGGCAAAGCCGTGGTTGTTTTTGTAACAGCCACTCACCCCTTCTTGCTTCCTCTGTTGTGCCAGGACTGGAAAAATCAGCTTCTTGCAAAGCTGGGTTATAAAACCAAGAAGCAGTTCCATACTTGGTGGTCCTTGCTGATGTTCCCTGGGAACATCAGGGCTTAATCTCCAAACTCAGAATGGTCATCCTGGGCAAGGAAGGCATGATCCTTTGGGACATGTCCCCCAGACAAAGACCTACAATTCAGCGTGAAGCAAACCTTCTACTGCTGCAGGGCTTCCCTGGGGGGACAACACTCTTCTGTCTCAGGGTAGAGTCCAGTCAGTCTGTTTATTCTGTGTTTTCCTGGGAGGTAACAGAGTGGAGCCAGCTATGAGAGGAATCCATACATATGTATATTGCAATAATGCATAGACATGGGGGCGTCCTTTTCCTAAGAAAGGAATAAACATATTTGCTGTATCAAGAGAATAAAGTAAGAAACACTCTGTCACTGAGAAGGAATATTTTCTATCTCTACCCACTAGACAGGTTCTGCTAAGTAAGGGAGTCTAATTGGATTTTTGGGGTCTATTAAATCATAGCGAGTTTGATTTCAAAGACTCTCACCATTTGTCTTTTCAGTATAAAATCTCTCACTCCTTAAATGCTTCATTCTTTTAAAAGTACCTAGGAGATGGGATCAGAATAACCAACCAGCTGTTTAGGCCACAGAAGGATTTTAAAGGTCTTTTGTAGTCACATTAGTGAAAATAATATGCAGCTCATTTTAGAAGAACTCCCTTGACTGCTCAGCGCTGGTTTTAGCAACTTCTGTGTTTGGACAGGGAGATACTGTAGCATCTGAATAAACGCCAGGTCCAGAGAGATGCTGAGCTCTTCCAAGTCCTCCATAAATTCACTGGTAAATTCAGCAGTCCCAGCTCTCCTCCCACTTTGCCATTTGCCGTGATTTAATGCTGAAATCCCAGTGGCATTCGCAATATGCTGGTTCAATATGTTGGGAAGACTCAAGCGGTGCACAGGTCACACAAACACGGCTCAGGAGAGACAGGGCTGATATTTACTGATGGCTTGGCCCTGAGCAAATCACTTCCCTTTCCTGTGCCTCTCCTTCTTCCCACTCATCATCTGCCTTGTCTATTTAGATCACAGGCATTTTGGGGCAGCTGGCTCTCCTGCCTTGTGTTGGGGGGGGGGGGGGTACCCATATGAGACTCTCTTCCATGCCGTTGAATTGATTTCAACAGGAGCTGCATCCAGCACAGAGCTGACCTAAAGTGATGGTTAGAAATGGTCTGTCCAGGGAATTGTGCAGATAAAAGGGACAGACTGCTCAGGAGACAAGAGTGTGTTTCAGCTGCAAGGAAGGGGCCCAGATCTGAAGTGTTTGGGGAGGAGAAGTGATGCTGACTACGCTCAGTGACCCGTCTGTCTGTCTGTCTGTACATGGAAATTTAATTTTGTCTCCACTGGACTCCACTGATCTTCACAGTCGTGATCGATTCCAAGGCCCCTCAGCCTACAGCTGGGACTGTGCTTCTTCCTGAATGTGGGACCTGATGTAATTTTCTTCCCGTTGTCTCCTCTGGAGACTCCTCTGCTTGTCAGGAGTACTGGGACTGTCAGTGCTGATGACCCTGATTAAAAATGTCACCAGCTGCAGCACTAGGGCTCACAGGGCATCTGAAAATAATATGTCCTGTCAGGAGGCAGCAAAATTTTCCACCACCTGACGGCTGAACACTTGAAGCTAAACTGAGTTTGAGATTTTCCAACTTTTAAACCCCTTTGTTGTGAAGAGGGTGAAACACAGCCTGTCTGAATTGGTTTTTCTCTTCTGGGAGTGACCCTTCCAGGCAGGGAGAAGCTGTAGTGGGTGTGAGGCCTAAGCTGGGACCCCCTTCCTTAGCACCATGGAAAATCCTGTTCCAAAGCTGTCAATCTAGGACATCTCACGAGCCTTGAAATCCTGATAAATATTTCAGAGATACATAAAGAAGTGGCATTTAAATACTGTGACTGATGTTCTATAAAAATAGCTCAGAGTGTTTACAGAGTGGGAAATATTTAGAGACAACAGGGCAAATGCACTGAGGGCCTTTCTCAGGCAAGGACAAGAGAGAGGTGCCAGCACGAGGCTCCTGGAGCTCTGCAGCACCTGAGCCACTTGTCCCTGACTCTGGTCACCTTCAGAGGCTGTGCCCTTCATTTCTCTCCAGTATCCTGTCTCAATGGATACTCAGGTATAGACAAACCGGTGCCTCGGCCGCTGGCCTGCCGTGGACACTTGGCAACAAGTGGCACATAAAGCCAAGGACGTGCCTTAGCCATGTGAGTTATTGAAAAAGCACTTCCAGTGTCAGACTGTCCATCACCTTTGTTCACAGCAGAAGTGCAAATGAAATGCAAGTCCTTACCTCTTCAACAAGCTGCAGCATTCGACGGGTGCTCTCCAGGGACTGGAATAAAACAGAGGGAAAAAAAACTTAGATTTGGCAAGTTACACTTTCCAGCACTAATGTGCAGGTTTATGCTGACACCATGTTTTTCCTGCACTCTTTGCCTTCCCCGCCAAATCAGGCCATCAGCAGGGCACTGGTGCTTTCTCCATCTCCAGCTCTCCATTAGGACTCGCTAATGCAGCAATTCCCACTGCATCCTGAGGCAGCTGCAGTCTCCCAGGCTTGTGGTCCCTTTGCTCACACACTGTGGCGGTGCTGCTTGGAACAGCTGGTGTTCCACTTTAAAAATAGTCTGTGGTTTTCAGCTACGACTTTTCAGAGACCTAATTGGTGACTTTTAACATTTAATAGGTTTGACAAATCGAAGGGATCCTCAGAAAATATTAAATTGCTGCTTTTTTGCTCTGAGGCCACTCAAATTGATGCACAATCTAATTCCTAAACCAAACTCACGATCAATAAATGCCTTAATCTTGACTAAACACGACATTAAATTCCACCCCAGCTCATTTCATTTCCAATTCTGCGTTCAGCGCGCAAAGCTGATGGAAAAGAGAATCAGCCCTAGAAATCCTTCTGCCGGATGAGCTCCTATTCCTGGATGTGTCTTTCACAGCAGCCCCAGCCCCGGGTTCCCAGTTTAGCTGCTGGTCTCACCTCATCAGCGAGCTGGTCCGCACGCCGCTGCATTTCTTCCAACTCATTGCGCATATCCGCGTCCTCCGCCATTTTAGCTGGGGGGGTGTTTGTGGACGCCGCAGATCAGGGATTTGTGCTCAGCTGCTCCGGAGCCTGGAAGACACAAAGGAGAAGGAACAGTGTGGCTGGGCTCCCTGGCTCGCCGAGTCATGCTTAAATGTCAGTCCCACAGAAGTGCTTTAATTGCATGAGCGCCCTCACCCAAACTCTCCAGTTCCGGATGGCAATCCCTACCTCGTGGAGAGCACACGAGGTTGCTCAAGGTGCTGCTTTATTCCTGTATCATTAATCACTCTTGGAGAATGAGGATGTACCCTCGTCATGTTCTCTGAGGAAAATCCTTCCTTTTTCCTTAACCTTTCAAATGCTATTCCTAGCAAAGCTGGAGGTTCAGGAGATGTTATTTGCTGCCAGAAACAGTCCTGAAACCCATTAATTCTTCTCTAGAATTAAAAGGCGGTTGAATGCGAAGGAGGTCAAGGCTGAGTCTATTAGCCCCCCATGTCCTGTGTTTCAGCTGCTCAGAGGGCTGGATGCTCAGCTAATACATCTGCACTGAAATTAAAGACAATGAAACTTTGAAGATTTTTACAGGCTTACAACTTGTCCACCACACTATAGCTCAGGCTATGAAATCATATTTACAGCCAGACTAGGAAAAGTTATCTACCTGGGAGGATCCTTCCTTTCGGGGGAAGTGGGTGAGATTCTGCTCGTGGTTATCCCTCTTGATACAGAACAACACCCAGAGCCCATCCTAACGGGGCCATTATGCAGCCCATTAGTCCTCATTTGGGTAGGGTTTCTTTTTTGTTACAAACTCGAGCTAGCTCTGATTACTGAGCATGGCTCGATTAAGAATGGCGGGTCCTCCTACCATCTGTCAGATCTTTGTAACAACAACACTGGTTTCTTTCTTTGCTCGATTCAAACATGGCACGTTGCAAATTACTGCTCACTGAATGTTCATTGCAGGAAAACCTAATCCCAGGTGCAGAGGAGCTGGGAAAGTTGTGGGGGACGGCAAATAAACACCCATAAAGCAGGTGCCATCAGGCTCAGTTACAGAAAGAGGACAAAAGCAGCCCCTTTCAGCAAAGCTGCTCCAAGAAGGCAAAATCCCAGGGGCTGTTTTCTGCCCTGTCTGTGCGATACGTGCACCCTTTATGAAACAAGATAAATCAGGGCAGAGCTTGGCTCTAAAATTTTAACGGTAACAACTGTGTTTAAATGGAAGTTGCTATATATTGGAGATGAATCCATCCCTCACTTTGACTGTGCTCTCCATCAGGGCCTCAGGAGCATGGGCTGAGCAGGTACAGCTGGGGGGCAGCAGTTATTTCCTGGGTCACACTCTGTTTGCTTAGAACTGCGTAAGGAAAGCAGACAGCTCCTTGCATTTCCTCTGAAGCTTCAGCAGCAGATCTGCTGCTTTTCTTATCTAAGAGGGAATATGTGACCTTCATGCTTTCACATTAGCTGTGCCCTCACTCGTGGTTGCTTTTCCCCTTCGAAGCTACAGCAGGAAGAAATCCATCTCGCAGAGTCAGCCCTGCAGCTACTGGCACAGCATCCTACTTTTATCACTGAGCACATCGCCACGTTCTTGTCAGAGGGAGCCTGGCATTCTGTGATGGGTCACACAGTGTTTAGGAGCCCAAATGTCTGCTGGAGAAGCCACCTGGCTCTGCCAGCTGCGTGGTCACAGCGGTGAGAAGGACCAAGCTTAACCAACTCATCTGCAGCGCCGGCCGAGGCAAAGCCAGAGCTTAATTTCATGGCTAATACTCAGGCTGGTGTCGGACACTTCAAGGTGGCTCACAAAATAAGCTTTACAGGCAATGGTGCTCTCAGATGTTTAGGAGGAAAAGAGGAAGCAGGAACTGGTCTCTCCCCGAAGGGCACGTGAAGGGGTGAGGATGCTCTTTTGGGCCACCCCAGGGCAGCTGCTGCACTCGTGGTGCCCTTCCGTGGCACATCCCGCAGCTCCAGGAAGACACAGCTCCTGCTCACGAATGGAGCGTGCTCAGCTGGGATAAAAAGAAGTTATTTCTGTAAAGAGCCGTGCTCCAAACTCCTGTCCCACTTGGCACAGGCTGGCACCAGCACTGGTCACTGCTTCACAGATTGTGGGTTTTTTTCCCAGACTGAGGCAAAGCCCAGCATTGAAATATTTCTGGCGCAGCCTCCGTGACAGAGTATCAGGATTAAAGTCTGTGGACCTAATTTTTGAGCATCTAGTTAAAATATTCTCCTCTGCCTGGATCCTTGCTAAACCTGTGCTGGCAGAATAGCAGCACTGAGCTTTAGCAAAAAACCAGGACAATTTGGACAGGACTTGGAGACTGATCTAATTGGCAAATACAAATAGCTGTGAGGGGCAGGAAACTGGTTCTGTGCTATGTCTGCCTGGTAGCATCTCATGAGCTGTGAAGTGGGAGGTGATGCATCAGTGAGAGGGTGGGATGATAACAGGGAATTTGGTTCAGTCTCTAAGCATATCCAGCATGAGCTGAATGATTACAGACGTGGAAGTGAGATGAGTGTTTCTACTGACAGTAATGAATAATAACAGTCTATGGTCAGTCACTGCAGATAATAAAAACTGCACAGAAAATTCCATTCTCATGTAGATTTTGATCATTTCCCTAGGTTTTTTTAATCATGAGACAGCAGTGGTGATGGGTGGTGCAGAAAAGAAACAAAGTGGGAAAACTGTCATATAATCATAGGATGGTTTGGGTTGGAAAGGACCTTAAAGACCATCTATTTCCAACCCCCCTGCCATGGGCAGGGACACCTTTCACTACACCAGCTTGCTCAGAGCCCCATCTGACACTTCCAGGGATGGGGCAGCCACAGCTTCTCTGGGCAACCTGTGCCAGTGCCTCACCCCCCTTCCTGGTAAAGAACTTCATCCTAACATTAATCTAAACCTACTCTCCACCAGTTTGAAGGTGTTGTCCCCTGTCCTGTCACTCCATTCTCTTGTGGGATTGGGTTTTTTTTTAGAGTTCCCCTTCTTGGTTAGTTAGAACCATCAGCTGGCATCTTAAGTGACAGACGCCTCTTATTTTGCATCCAGCTAAAAAAAAAATAAATGTCAGAGCTTGTAAGCAGAGTGATGCTGTGCAGCGAGTGATCGAACCTGACAGGTTTATTGAGATTGTTTGGTGTTTGTAAAGCACTTAGAATGGGTTGAGAAACAGCAAAAAGAATTCTTCCAGACAAGTCATTTTACATCAAGTTTTAGTCATAAACACACAAGTGCCCTGCAGCTGTGCTGATTCAACTTTATTTAATAGGAAACCGTGCACAAGAATCAATAAAGGTTACTGATTTGCACCCAGCATGATAAACTACGTATATTTTGTAGATGGCAGGGAAGAGGTTTAAATTTCTTTGCAGATTTTGCAATTTATAATGTGGAATAGGACTTATTAGAGATCAGGTTTCCTCTGAAAAGTCCTATTTAGGTTGAAACTCCTTTCCAGTGCTGTGAATTTCCAACAACAAACGCTGTTTTATCAATTAAAAAAACTGTAGAGAGAAGATTTATGCTTTAAAATTTCTATAAAGTACAAATTAACAGTTTTCCCTCTATAGTGTTTCTTAGGAACACCTACATATATATAAAAACATTAAAATTGAGTGATCTCGGGAATGGCCAAGAAAAGGTGAACCATAATGGATTTGCCCTCACTGATACTGGAGAAAGCTTCAAAAGCATAAGGTATCAGTCTGGCTTGGGCCCAACTCTTGTTGCAGTAGAACAGAAACAGGCCTAAAATACTATTTGGGACTTTTAGTAATAAATTCCCTGTGGAATTTATATTTTTGATCCTAGATGATACTTTTCATTCTGTTCTCATTTAAGTTTATCTAAACTAAGTATCAAAACCCTCTAATTGCCTTAGGAATTTAATATAACTGGAATAAACTCTCTATAGTGTACTCTGTACTTTTAACTTCACCTACATTTTATTTTGTGTGCAGTCCCTGCAGAGATGACAGATAGACAACCAGAGGAGGGATAGAATATATTAAGCAATATAGAACTAAAACTTTGATTAAAAAAAAAAAAAAAAAAAGAGGTGCTACAGAAGTCACATCTCTACATTCAATTCGTGTTTCCAGTTGCAATAATTGCCTGCACAATCATCTTCTGCACAGTGCAATTAACTCCAGGCACCTGGGTGACTTACATCAAATTCTCTGGGAGGTGGTCTCATGTGTTACACCAGTGCTTGCCCAGCAGCACAAATGGTAAAGAAAAATACAAAGAGAGACCAGCTAATGGAAAGGCATGGCCTATTATACTTTGAATTCTGCAGTTCTTATAGCAAGAACATTATATAATCCCTATGGAGTTTTACTGAAGGCTAAGAGAGACCTGCATCTGTGCCCAGGGGAAGGGAGATACAATGGGTGACCTTTGAAAGCAAATATTTGCTTCACAGTGATATAAACACTCCAGCGCAATAAATACAGGAAAATGAAAATGCTGCAGTTTACTGTGGTGAAGGCAACACAGCAATAAAATGTTCTTTTTTTTAAGCACTCTCCCTGTTATTAAAGGACACATCTATTCTTCCCGTGGATATTTGTAGCCAGAGGATGACTGCATTGGCATATTTTACTAAAAAAGTCAGAGCCAGTCAATACCAGCACATTGGCCACATCTTTCAGCACCTTCACCAACCTTCCCTGGAGGGGCTCTTGGTGTCTGGATTATAGGAAATGCACTGGCATTAACCCCAAAGCTCAGTGGAGAGCAGGAACTGCCTGCTAACACCAGCAGGAAATGAACTCACACTGCAGGTGAGACCCTGCTGCAAAATGGGGCTTAGAAACCAATGCCTGGGTGTGTTGTTGACACCAGCAGGTTCTCCCTAAAATTGTGTGGTCGAAGGCAGATCCCAAGAGAAAGCCAGGAAAGGCTGGTATGTTGGTATGACAGGCAGCAGCTGGTGAGAAATGACTGAAGGGACTTGGAAGCGTAATTTATGGATCATGGGCTCGGAGCAGTGCCCCTCACAAGCTCTAACTTTTCTGACTTCTGTCATCTCCATCTTCTTTCACCCAGAGCTTACCACAATTAATACTGTCTGTAACTAAACATGCCCTGCTTTTGCTCTTACTGCATTTTAATTGATCTGAAAGCACTTGGAGAAGAAATCAGGTGATTTTGTAATGAAAAACTCTATTTATAGGTTTTAATATGGCATCAAATGTAACAATGAAAAAGAACTGTTATTTACATTTAAACTCTAAATAGCTTTGAAGTGAAATCTTGAGGAAAGTCTGCTTTATATATCACTTCTGCAGCACGTCCTATTGCCTGGATGTAGTTAATTCACAAGATTTCCAGCAAAGTTCTCATTTCCAAAGAAACCCCTTTGTAATGTTTGTGTCACTGATTAAGCCAAGAAGCTCCTCTGTGTTTCCATAGGATACGTTATTTTTAACCCACGGCACAGACACCTCATCTCTCTCCTGCTGTTGTCCCACAGCGTGTTGCTTCAGACCTTTAGGCCCAGCTCCCCAGCCCAGGCTGGCAGAGCACAGTGATAACCAACTCCACTTGGAATTTTTACTTAATAGTTAGTAAAGAATAATTCCTACTGTTCAGGGCCTGTCAGGGAGTGACTTTGGAAAAGACAGGCACTGGGATCTTGCAAATCTGAATACAGGAGAAGCAGGTAATTCCTAGTTTGTTACTGTCTTCCTGCATTGCCTCGGGCACCTTATTTTACTCTCAGGGCTTGCTTGCTTTGCCTGCAGACAGGTCTCTGGAGCTGCGGGAGATGCTGCAGGTATTTGGTTTCCTGCTGCTGGCTCTATCTGTCAGCACCGTGCAGATGTCTTGGATACCCTCTGATGGGAATGCTTGTCCGTGTTTAACAACTGAATCTGTCTCCCATCTACACAACACAGATAAAATCCTTCTTTTCCTTCCTATCGTGCCCCTTTTTTTTTTGTTCTAATTAAATTTCAGGGCACAGACTGGCACTTGGTTTGGGGTCCAGGACAACTGGGACTTTCGGATAAATGCTAGTGAGCGTGACATCACGTTCTCTGTGTCAGAACCTATACCTATGATCAAGAACTTTCCAGTTAGAGGCCAAAATGAAGATTCTGAAGTATAATTAGACAAAATTATGACTCCTGACTATTTGCTGATGTGTCGTAAAAAATAGCTGGAAAACAGTTGTCCTATGGGCTCGTGTTGCTGTAATGACAAAAAAGCTCAATCGAGTGATTTCTGACTGTGAGTGCAATTAGGCAGCACAGAAGTGCTACCAGGGGGAATTACTTCTGGTAGACATGGGCACCTCTGTCCCCGGTGTCCCCTGATCTCGAGTGGCTAAAGGATTGGGACTGTGGGTATCCGCAGCGGCCAAGCGGCACACGGGGTGTGTGGGCACAACTGCTCCGTGCCTCCAGCACCTGCAAACAGGCAGGTTATGAGCAACACATCCCAATCCCAATCCCAATCCAACACAAATCACTGCTGCCCTGTCAGCTGTCAGACACACGGCTGCTCCATGAGGCTCCAACACGTGCCTGGGGCTTTACAAGGCTCCTGCACCAAAAAAAATCACAAAGCACAGAGCAGGCATTTTGTAACAATTTCACCTCAGAGTAACAACAACTTGACTTTCTGTCCGTTTTACTGCCAAAAGAAAATAAACCTCTCACTGTGTTTCCCCTTTGCAGTCGTTTTTACACCTATGTACCCACACGCTTTTCCTTTTTTTTTTTTTTTTTTTTACTTTCCAACAGCAACAGAAAAACATTTTGAAGGCAAAATGTTTGTTCCATTCATCTGGGAGAGCAACCAGCCAGAGTGGTGGAGGGTGAAGAAAGAACCCTTCTTACCAGGAGTGATCAGAGACCTGGACTGAACCGGCTGCTGTAAGTTTAATTCCCTGTTATTACAGCTACCTGCCTCATACAGCTTCGTTCATAATTTAGCAAGCTTTATCCTATGATTCCCTGAGTTTATTGTGTTCCCAAATAGTTCTGAATCCAGACCCTCACGTCTCCAGTATCCCGAAAATATTTCACTTCTAGCACAAATTAAATCACAGCCAGAAAACAGCAGCTTGTTCCTGTTCTGGTGCTGCCCCGGGGCTTAAATAGTTTCTCTCCTTCCCTGCTCTCTCTTTCTCTGAGGTTTCAGCATTTCTTATGATGTGAGAGCTCAGACTCCATCAGTCCTTCCCTGGTAGGTGGGCTGTTTGCCACCCTGATCATGCCACCAGCTGTTGGCTGTGCTGGTTTCATTTGAATTAGTCTCCTCTGGAAAAGGCTGGCTGGCATTTCACGAGGTATTTCAGATAAGGATGTGGGCTTTGCTCAAAGGGCTTAGTGCTTCCCCGTCCTTCCAGGAGATACCTGCTCCAAAATATCCTACAACCTCACTTGCCATGTGCATAGCTGGATCTTGGTGGCTCAGGACAACAAATCCAGGTATTAGTAGAGAGGATTAAACAAAATGTCTTGACTTGTGACAAAGCTATTTGCATTCTGTGGCCAGAATCCTGGAGAAAAACCAAAGGCATCTGCTTAGCTGGAGGATGAGATTTCTGACTGTGTCATGATTTTCACTAAAACTCACACCCTGAACTTGTTCCAGTCTTCAAAGTATTCGCTCACCATCACAGCAGCAATGACGAGCAGTCAGCCTTTCTTTGATTATATTCAACCTGGTTTCTTTACACTGCTCCTAAGCCACCAAATCTGATTAATGGCCAGTTTTAGAAACCAGTGGTGAAAGTCACGCCCCATTTCCAGTTGGAGGAAGTTTTCCCACTGCCAGTAGTGGGGTCAGACTTGCAGGTGGAGCTGCAAGTGCTGGGAAATGCTGGCAGTGTGTGAAAGGGGGGTGTGTGGGTGTGTAACCATCTAACAGGAGTGCTTGCTGTCTGAAATGCTTTTCTGCCAAATTTTTCTGGGGCTCTACCTTGCTCCCCTCTGTTTCTCCTCGATTAATAGATGGATAGATGAAAGATAGAAGGGAAATATAAAAAGGAATTACTGCCAGACTTTTTTTGAGGGATTCAGGAGAGAGCAGGGAATAAGAAAACCGCACGGCAAATTCTTCTGGGGAGCGTAAAGGCCTTTCCCATCAGGCTGCATGAGGACTGTTGCATTTGCTGTTCCTGGGTTTGTAAAAAGAAACTCAAGAGTGCCCAGGAGCTCCTGGTGCAGCCCCTGCCTCCATCACACAGCCAACCCTCTTGCCCATCTCTGTGTCACACACAGCTCAAATCAATGGCAGAAAATGCAAACCAGTAGAGCTCATCCTCAAATTTCCTGTAGCGATCCAAGAAAGCAGATTGACAACTGAAGAAAGACATTTTTAGGCTAAATGGATGATGAAAAGGAAACCCACAAATTGGAGAAAGTTTTGGGGTTTTTTTTTTTAGGCTTAATGGATGATAAAAAGGAAACTCACAAACTAGAGAAAGATGGTTTTTTTTAGGCTAAATGGATGATGAAAAGGAAACCCACAAACTGAAGAAACAGGTATTTTTAGGCTAAGTGGATGATAGAAAGGAAACCCACGAGTATTACAGTAAGAAAAGGGAGCACATTTGCATTGGCCTGTCACAAAGCAGAGCTAATTTCTGCTGCGTTTTGTGCAAGTCTGGAAGTCGGGGGGAAATTTTGTGGTGAACTTTATTTAATTTGAGAGTGATCTTTTACAATGGACTGGTGGGAGCAACGAATAACTCCGCCATTAAAACAGACGGGAAATTCTTCATTTGTGTGGTAAAAATTGGTGCTATCCTGTCTTTGCTAGTCCTGATGCTTTTAGGACCAGGTGAGACAAGCCACGAGTCTAACCAGCACTTTGGCAAGCTTAGCATGGAACGGTTGATGATTTTGATAGACGGGAAAACATGGAAAAGAA
The DNA here is from genome assembly GCF_003031625.1 of Empidonax traillii. Classification (NCBI taxonomy): domain Eukaryota; kingdom Metazoa; phylum Chordata; class Aves; order Passeriformes; family Tyrannidae; genus Empidonax; species Empidonax traillii. The sequence goes on along the minus strand of NW_020955321.1, from coordinate 438,881 downwards.
TGTTGTGGTGAAAGAACAATAACTCAGTATTTTAGTGTGAAAGGTTGGCAGTGACATAGTTAACCCCATCAGCATCAGTGTTGTCATGGCTTTGATTTCAAAGCACTAGATGGGAATAAAGCGTTCCCCTGATGGTGTTTGTTACGGGCTGTCAGCACACTCAGCTGACATTTCATTTCTTTCTGCGTGGTTTGGATTTGCAAGATTTTTCTGCCACCTACCCCTGCCCCTGGGCTGCATTACACCAGTAGGGACCTTCAATTCAACAGAAATGAAAGAAAGAAAATTAATGCAGCTATTAACACATATAAACATCTTAATGGGGGAGTAAAACCCTATACGCTGTGATCATGAGGGCATTAGGAATGTAAATAGACAACTTTTCCCCTATTGACACTGTATATGGTAAACAGAGCAATTCTTTATGTTTCTAATACTCATCCTTTCCTTTCTCCCTGCTGGTGAAAGCGTGGCCATGTTTCAAGCAATGGGGCTGATATATTTTTAGCAGAAATCTTCTTTAACTAAGTCGTCAGAGTCAAATCAGCAGCTGACAAAATATAAGCCTTATGAAACTGGGCTGATGGTGTTATTTGTAGAATGGGATTTTTAACTGAATGGCAGTTTTTTTTCAGTCTTTGAGTCTCTTTTCTCACAGTCTTTGAGGGGGACTGCTCTCCAAAATGTGGCTGAAAGGAGTTTGGGAGTCTGTCTGCACCTCTCCACTACTCCCCGTGGGTTTTCTCTAGGGCAAAGGAGCTTTAAAAACGGACAAACAAAACCAAGAAGGACAAGGTTGACCTTTCTGAGGGAGCTCAGAGTTACCCCCGGGGATGTCTCTGTGTTTTACCAACCACCAGCCACACTTTTGGCTCAGGCCTCACCTTTCTGCCACACCCTACCCCTGGCTCCGCTCTCCTCTGCTTTGTGTCTCGTCTCCCCTGGGAACTTGAACTGTGGAAGCAGGATTAAAAGCTGAAGGAAGTTCATGAACTTTGAAAAGCTTACTTCCTTTCAAGAAAAAAAGAAACAGCTATGGCTGTGTTATAACAAGAAAGGACTCCACTTAGTTTTTACCTACCCTCATTCTCTGTTTATACGGAGGTGATACACAGATAGATGTGTGAGTACATAAAATGCAGGATAATATAAGGACACAGTAGAGTATCTTTTTTTAAATGCAGTTTATATAACAAGAAGGGCAGGGAACCCAGTTTTAAACCACTAAACCTTTTACAGATCTAAATTTTGTTATTTCAGGGCTCTTTTATAGAGTCACAATAACAGAAAATCCTGCTGCTATTAAACGGCTCTTCTGCCTGAAGTGAAGCTGGACCCATGACCAGTCCAGACACATTCCCAAAACCCTGCAGTGCTGCAAATGCTGCTCAGACAAGGGAGAGGATCTGGCTACTCCCTTTACTGGGTACAGCTGGGAGGTGGAATGGGAAGATCCCGGTGTCATATCCACTGTTTGACACTGGTGGGTACTTAGATCAAAGCCAATAAATTGGGAAGGGCTGTTTAAGATGTACAGTTACAATGCACTTACAGTTGTACAAGTCAAATAATGAAAGCATCTGACGGTTCTAGGCTAAGTAACAAATTGTATTAGCCACAGGAATGCATAATAGCACCCCGTAGATATGCAAAACTTATTCACTCGTTTTCAAAGGCCACTGCTGCTTTCTGATTCACACCTACAACTAATTCCTGGCTGCTACTCATTTCCCAGCAATCAGTAACACAGATTCGAAAGGCCAAGGGTACACATGCAGACTGGCTTTTGCTGGTGCAGGGTATGAGAACTTCTCATTATTTGTTACAGGCTCACGAGGCTGATTTAGAAACCCCTCTTTCTTCTGAAGCCCATTTCAGCCTTCACAGGCTGATGAAAAAAGCCCCAGCACGCTCCTCCAGTGAAGATTACCCAGACTTGCAGGCAAGGATTTAGCCATCCTAATACAAGAGCCCAACTTCTATTCTTTTTTTTTTTTTTTCCTCCTTTCTTTTTTTGTTGACCAATCAATTCAACAACACAGGCTGGATGGTGCCTCAAGGGCATCGCTTTCAACCACGTGATCGGCAGATTAACAGAGAGGCTGCAAAATCCTTTCCGCTCAAACTGTTTTAACAGAGGATCAAAATCTTTCTCTCTGCGTGGGGATTTTTATTTAGCTAGTTCGTTTTATTCAGTTTGCACACGTTTGGGAAGGAATTAAGTCCCACAAGGACACGCAAGATGGGCTGGTTTGCTTTCTAGCCTTTTCCTTTTGTGTTTGGGAGGAGAACACTTTCCAGTTCCTTGTGGGAATGTTGCCTCTTCCCTGAGTGTTACAGTTGCATCGTTATTGGTTGAATCTCATCAAGCCTACAGATAATGGCCCTGAAAGGACATAACTTAAAACGTTTTGCCAAAGCTTCCCCTTTTCCCTGCCGTGGCTCTTGTTTAGGGACATGGAGGTGTTGAACTAGGCTGATACAATCTGCAGGGGAAAGGTTTGGGGAAGACAGGAGCTGGGTGAGTCCTGTGGGGACACAGGAGATTTACAGAGCTCTGCTGAACAATAAAACAAGAGATTAAATTTGATCACATGAATAAAATAAGCAGCAATTAACCGTTTCTTGGCCACAGCAGTCTGGCTCTGGGGAAGCTGATGTGCAAACTTCAACACAGAGGTACATGGGGGTTCCTGCTGCAATCCCTGATATTTAATGCCCAGATCCCAGAGCCGTGCAGGTACAACTGCTGCTGATGGCAAAGGGTGCATTCAGTGCTGTAACACAGGAGTGTTTTTACTGGAGAAAACAGGACTCAAAAAAACCCCAAAACAGAGCAGAAAAGCAGACGGCCTCATATCTGTCTGAGGCACAAAAGCACACCTGGAGCTACAGAGATTGAGGATCACATGTGAAGGTTGACACCCAGCATGGCCAAGAGGTTTCTCTGGCTCTGGCATGTGTTGAAACAAAACCAACCCACTGGCTCAGCTGCTGGACGATGAACCACAGCAGTGAGCTGGGACGAGGGCAATTCACATGCCACCAGCAGAAACAGCGAGAATAAGCTCAGGAAAATAAATCACAGCCTGCTCAGGAACAGGTTGCAGGATTCAGCAAATAGAGGATTTTCCCAGAACCGTGCCTGGATATTCCCACAGTCTCACTGTCGATATCCTACAGCTCCAGATTTGAAGCTGAAGAGCTGAGTATGTGCTACACAGCTGAGGGCTGAGGGATTTTGCCTCACTGCCTGGCAGTGAGAGCTCCAATTCCTTTTTATTTTTCATTTAAATCCTTAAACTTTTTTCTGCCATTGCTGGAACCTGCGTGGGGTGACTTTGGGTCTTTAAGACCAGAGGCTTTATAAAAAGCCATGCCAAAATGAAGGAATAAATTATTCCTTGCATGGATGAATAGTGACAGCCAACGTGATTCTTCCAAACATTAAAACGGTGCTCGGTTTATATCAGAAAAACGGGATTTGCCTTCCAACCCTCTCTACCTTCTCATGACACACACTGTGTTCGTTCACCTGAGCATAAATCCAGAGGATTTCTGGGTTTCAGCCTGCTTTTCCAGTCTTTTGCATGGAAGCCCAGCTTGTCTCAAGGACAAGCGGCCCTCAGCAGCGCTGCCTCTGGAGCACTGCAGGGATGAGTCACCCACACTGGGAGCAAGAGGCACCAGTGCTTACAAAGCTCAGCATGACAAGGACCACAGGGCAGAGCCCAGGGTGAGACCAAACTGGGGCTGAACAGCTCAGGACTGAGCAATCCTGAGTGAGGAGCTGGAATGCTGTGAAGCTTTGTGGGATCAGGCATTATAAAACACTCTACCCCTCAAGGTGCTTTTATCCTTCCAAGCAGTCAGGGTTCAAGGCTCGGTGTGCCAAGCAGATGGGGCACCCAAGGGTTTTGCTGGAGCTGGTCAGGGAACAGTAAATGTGTCTCCCCTCTAAGACCCACCAGTAGAGAGCCATTTTTTCAGCTGGTTTTAGCTTGGAGAGCTTTCCCTTCACTTCTATCCGTCCTGCAAATGTGCGTTTGAGGATTTTTAGAAATGGGAACGTTATGAAGACAAGAACAATAGTTGCTAATGAAGTAATTTGTTAGTAAAATTAGTTCCAATCAAGAATATTGACGTGCTTTACTATATATTTATAAATACAAGTGCTATAAGACAGCAGGATGGGGCATGAACTTCATTTGAATGTAATCCAATTTAAATCTACAGCAATCGTTGTTTGCTTGTATATTTTATGTAATTTAAATTCCTGAAGAACCAGTGAGTCTTCATTCTTGACCTAAGAATAATGTGGGAACAGTTCTGTGTCTGATATAGAATTTGTTTTCTGCAAGCAACCTTGCCCAGTTCAGATATTTCAGACTGAACTGCATTCACTGTGCTGACACTTATTTTTCAATAAGGGAATAAAAAAAGGGAGGTGGCTCCTTCCTTCACGAAACCCCAATGGCACACAGAGCAGAAATTCCATGTGGTGTGAGAGATCTTGTAGTGCAGCTGCTGCCTTCACACTTCACCCAAGGGTAAATTGAAAAGCTCAGATTTAAATGAAGTTACCCTCTTAAGCTCTGAAAACACATCTAAAGAGCACATCTCGAGGACATAGAGCCTGGACCCATCTGATAGACTAAAAGCCCCTTGTTCAAGCAAATGAAAAAAAAGAAAAAAACATCCTTTGTTGAGGAAAAAAAGGGAATATTTATGTCACTTAAATCAGTTAATGGCTTAGGAGAGCTCTGTAACTGTACTTCAGCCCCTGTAAGCTCGGAGCCCTGTGACTGACAGTCAGACTGTTGTCCAAAATTCCTGGGGCTTAGCCCAGATACAGTGAGCAGTGGACAAGGACAGGATGCACATCTGTGGCCTCAGCCCTCGGGCTCTCCACTCTCCTCTCTCATGGGTGAAGTACCAATGTGTTGGTGAAAGAGCTGCACTGCCAGGTGACCTTGAGCTGAAGAGAACAGGGGCAAGAGATTTATTTAAGGAGCCCGTGGGAGGGGCATGGTCTATTTTTAAAGAAAAATAATCCATTTTGTGCGTTTATTACACTTTGGGCCTGGGTGGCTGCCAGGGAGAAAGGAGCCCTCAGAGGGATCACTGCAAACCTGCCAGGAGCCCTCATGTTTTCTGCAGCACCTCCCTGGATTCTTCTGCTCCACAGCAGTCCAGCAGCAGGGGGATGCCTTTCCCCCTCTCCCACTGCTCTCAGCCGGACCCATAAATCCTCCTTTCCCAGGGTTTTGCCTCATTGCAACCCCTCCCGGTTCCTGCAAACCAGAGGGCACTGCAGTCTCTGCAGTGACTCTGCTGCGATCGCCGCTCCCAAGGTGGCACTGAAGATGCTGAGGAGGAGCTTTCCCGGGTGTTAAATTCAGGCAGGAGCGAAGCAGGGAGGGTGTGCTGCAGTATCCACTTTAATATTTGATGCACTGAGGCCCTTTGCCTCAGGGATTTGCTGTCAGCTGCTGCTGCATTTGCAGTCTGCTGCAGGATCCAGAGCTGGAGCCCTGCAGATCCAGACCCGAGCACCGGTACCAGGGCGGTGGATACGGAGCAGGGTCAGGTTTGGCAGCCTCAGGTGGAGGGAGAAGAGCAGAAGTTCTTTGCGCCTTCCTTCTTCCCTACATTCCCCATTCCTCCCCGTGAGGCTGCCTGGAATCCAGGTTAAGTAATGCAGAATAGCAGAGTCACGAAAAAGATTAATTAGTTCCTCAGGTTTCATTAGACACTGAGGGTAATCACTGTCTGAAGCTTCAGACAGGCCCTGGATGAACACGAACCATCATCAGTGCCCAGCAGACAGCTGGCAGCAGTCTGTGAGGCAAATTTAGCTCCAATCTGAATTGCAGGAACCCCAAAATACAGACCGTGATTTAAAACTTTGCCCTGGCATATGGAAATAACTGTAGCTGAAGCTGAAACTGGCAAATGGGGAAAATTAATTTTAGATTAATTCTGTGCTTAAGAACAAAAACAGCAGCTTGTGAGGAAGGGCTCTGAATGGCTCTCTCTTCACTTCTGCAAAGCAGGGAAATGTCTTAGTCTGGGTCAGCTAAACTAAGGCTGGATTCATTGAGGGAAGGATTTAAAATCTGTGTCTTCTGAGGACTCGGCCTAAGAGCCTGGAAGAGGTCACCCTCTTTAACGAAACCCTATAAAAACCCTTCTCCCTGTCAGACTAAGGTGAGAAGAAAACTCCTGCACAGTTTTTCGGAGGTGTTACTCTCTCTTCTGCTGAAGCAATGAAAACTTCCTTACGAACCCAGTGGTAGCAAACTTTAGCTCATAAGGCTAATTTCGTAGCAGCTCATATTGACTACCTTGTCTAGCTACAGATATTGACTCATAATGAAAAATCAATATTTATTCATATTTAACAATCGTTCTTTGAAAGCAGAGCTTTGCCCTGCTTGTCAGAATCAAGTAATATTCCCCTTTGGTAAAAGAGATTTCTCTGCTACTGAAATGTGGTACTTTCTGTGCTGCCCCACAATATGATTCCACTCAGTACAGACACCTGTCTCCATGATAACCTGTGGCCATCTTCTTCTGAGGAATGTATAAAATTCCCTGAGATGAAAAACAATACACCAACCCTGAGTCCTCAGTTAGAAGTTGATTAATGTCACGAGTGATCATCCACTGGGAAATTTCTCCCCCCCCCCTTTTTTTTTTTTTTTTTTAATGTGTCTGAGCCAAGCTTTCCATGACATAGGAATCCTAGTTCTTTGGCAAGCCTTGCTGCTTCAAACCTCCTCCGACTTAAAACAAGAGCAAGAATTAAAAACTCTACCCCAAAGCTTAATGAGGCTATTTTATTTCCAGGACATTTCAACAGACCTTAGGCTAAGCACTAATACAAGCTCACAAATAATACAGGCACCACAAATGCTACGTTTTTATGGCACAGAGATGGAAAATGGAATAGAACCCACATATCTTCACCTCATTGTGCCTCGGTGCAACAATAAAATTCACATGAAAGCTCGTTCCTAGAATTAATAAACACGTTGAACTGCAGTGCTGGGAGCGTTAGGTCAGGAGCAAATTAATGTCACTGAGGCAGCCAAGCTTGACTAGGTAAGGCACGTGCCACGTTTGGGCTGCTGAGAAGGCTCCTTCCTTCCACTGCTGATGAACACTTTCCCTTGGTTAGCAGAGGTGGCACGATGTGAAGGTGGCCTGACAGAACAGCTTCCTAAAACTGGGAACAGAGAGCCTTTATGGGTCCCTGCCCAAGAAGCCACCAACCTCAAAAATCCCAAACCAGTGTTGTGTCGCTTATCCCCATTTAAAAGGAAACGTGATGAGTTGTTCAGTGCACTCTCCCCTTCGCCCTGCCTTTGGAGGAGAGGTTTGACCCCTGGCACTCACTGCCTCAGCTTTTTTGGACATGAGGATTGTAACCACCAAGGAGTCGTGTCAGTCACGCACTAAAGGGGTGTGGGCAAAGCCCCAGAGGTTCATGGCATGAACCAGCGCTCACAGAGACCCAGGGATGAGGGGGGAAAGCTGTCCCCTGCCCCTCAGGGTTACCCACTCCCAGGGTCAGGGCGATCTCCAAACATGATCAGTTCAAAGGCAGTCACAGAATATGAGCCTTTCAGGGGTCCCCAAAATCACCTCCCAGCAGATGCCTTGGCAATCTCCCCAGGCTGAGAGGTAGCTCAGACCGGGGACACCAAGGAATAGCAGTGCCCATCAACTTGTTTTCTTTGAAGACACTCCAAGGCCCACAGGCAGAAGAGCCACGGAGTGTGGGGAAAGCCAGGAAAAGGAGAACCATGTTAAGCTTTTCCAGCTGTTCTGGGCAATTTTGAGTACAGAATTCAGTAGGACAACACCATTAAAATATGATTTCTCCAGCCATTTATTGTTTTAAAAGAGAGCCTTCTTTCTGAACCCTGGACAGCACCTGCTGTTCCAAACAATAGACATTTCAAGGCCATATATTTTGTTTAATGCCACTTCCAGAAGAGACAGGAACCTGCATTAGAGGCTGACAACCACAGCTTCTATATTATCCCAGACATCTGATGCATCAGCTCCAGAAATGGCTGAGCCACGAGAAGCCCAAATTAGTCTTCATCTTCTTCATCTCATCCAAAAATGAGATGGAAACATTTCCCACTTCCACTACATTTCTGTCTGAGGCTGGAAAGGCTTTTTTACCATCTCCACAGCACAAACAAAAAAACTTTGTCCCCTTCTCCCTCCAGTTCTGATTGTGTGTCAGTGTTTCTTGGCTCGGGAGTCTGTAATCAGCCTAAGTGCGTTAGGGGGGTTTGGGCTAAACAACAGAACAAATGTCATTCATCAGTGGAGACTCTTTGGCAGGAGCTGAACTAAACTCGGGCCAGACACAGAGACTGACACACGTAAGCAAAGAGACAATAAAAAGTTCCCCATGTCATTCCAAATGTGCAATATACTCATTTTATAAACTAACCAACTAATGATCAAAAAGCTTACTAAGAAGATGAAAACTCTTCATTTCTTACATAAATGGGAGCTTTGCAGAATATGACAAAAAAGGGTGCACGTGTTTATTTCTAAAAATTCCTCTTATCCTTTTCAAAGCTTTGACAAAAACTATTCCTTTCCTTTCCTCCAGCAAATCAAAGGTCTGTTTTTATTGTCTGGGGATCTGACTACACTGTCACACATTCTGTACAACCTGTAGTTAGCCACCTACTAAAACAGATGCCACAGGTTATGTTACTTCTGGAGGGAAGTGCTGTTCTCTCAGGCATTGGAATAGGTAAAAAATGAGTAACATTTCTCATCTAAAATACTGAATGTCCCCCAATATTTCCCATTCTGAGCTTTCAGTTTTTACCACATAATTGACATGTCCTCCTGTGAGAAATATTAAGTAGTTTAAGCAGTAATGGAGATATTTATACAGAGTGAGGTGATTGAATTTTGAAAGAAATTAATTTCAACAGCATTGATTAAAAATATTTCTACATTCTTCAGTGTGATTTATTAAACAAACACTTCATCCCTCAGTGACCCATATTTCACAACTATACCAGCATATCATTCAACAGAACACAACAACAGCATAGATGAATAAACTTTACTGGTAGTTTACTCAAAATTCTAATGAATCACAAACAACAATAATTGTATTTACATTTTCACACATGAAAAACTGGCAATATTGGCTTTCCCAGTGAAAGAAATATTTATTTCAATTTATCTTTTCTACTGAGTACTAAAGAACCTCACGCTTTAAGAACCTGCTTCCTTAGTTCACTGTTTACCTCCACAAGTGTAATCCTTCACATGGCTTTACAATGTGCTTCCCATAAAAATGGCACTTGTCCTTTGCTTTTTTAAGAGTTCTAGGCAGAAAACTTCAAGGGGAGTCAGAGATGTTTGCTTTAATGGCCAACTAAGCTGTCATCTGACCTAGAAATGGAACTTCTTGAATCACAAGCACAACTGAGCGGCTTAATTTCCTCTGACATCTGCAGTTACATCTGGACAGCCCCCTTTGGTCCATCTGTATTTGGCAGTCCTGCAGTGGGTTTCATTTGCTCAAATAATGCCAGATTGCTGCTGACCCCCACGAGTCCACATGCATTTGTCTTCCCTTCCTTTGAAGAGAGACAGGTCCTGGCAGTCCTGTTAAAATTCTTTAAATGGTCACATCTCTAACTCAGCTCAAAACAATCCACTCCTGGGTTGAGATGGACTTTTTTTTTTTTTTTTGATCCCCTGCATCATGTTTGCTGTGTCCCTTCTCAGAGTGACCACGAGTAGGTGAAAATGTCACCCAGACACGAAAAACTTTTTACACCTCACGGATTCAAAGCCAGTTCCGTGGCTCTTCCCCCTATCCCAACATATGGCAGCACAGAAAGGGGTTTGCTGAAATTCAGGTCGAATGTTCTTGTTCCAGCACTCCCTGGAACTTGCCTAGGATTTTTCACGTGTAATACCATATCAGCCTTCCTGAAGCAGCTATTTGTTCCCCTGTGTTACTCATGGCAGGTCTGAACACCCTGTCATCTTCCTTCAGGATGACTTTTAACAACACTAAAGCATCGAGGAGGAACGTTATAATCCAGACAAGCTAAATCACTGTCCCAGATACTCTTTTTTCCTCCCTGTGATTCTCTGCAGGCTGCACCTCTTGTGACTGCTGCTGTGACAGTCGCTCTTTCTGCAGAGGGGAACGTGACAACTCAGCTCAGGAAACGGGAACAACATATATCCAGCTGCAATTCTGCATTTTTAATAGCCTCCAAACAGTATTATTTCATGTGCCTCTGTTCAGATTCCTGTCAAGAAGCCTGTGGGCAAAATTACTTGGAACAAATGCTTGCTAAAACACCACTTTTTGAAATAGTTAGTTCAGAATATTCATCTGCAGCCCTTGCACACTCAGTTAGGGAGTAGGAAGCCCTGGGTACAAAATGGAAGGAATGCAGGCCAGGTCAAGCCTTGAATATGAGCAATGAGCAGCCTAGAGATCTAGAAATTATTTTTTGAGAAAAGATTCATCAAATAATTTCAGATGAAGCCGAGAAAAATAGAAATTTGTGGTGAGCATTCCCAGAACATGGAGAAGTTACGGGGATTTCACTATAGAATTGGTTGGCTGCAAATTATTCTCTTGCTTCTTGAACTGCGTCATACCTTGAGAGGATCTCAGCCACGTGACTGCTGAGGTGCTGATGAGCCACTTTTCTCAGCCTGGCCTCTGTTTTGGACTTCAAGAACTGATTCAGTGCCTTGTATAATCCACAGTATGTTTGTCTGCATGTGACTTTCTGCCGAGTTTCTCAGTGAGAATTAAATCACTGTTAGCTCTGAGATTCAGGTTGTGCTGTTGGCTGTGTCATGCCAAGGCCACAGCTGCAGACCTGTTTTCTTAGGGCACGAGAAGAATGGCATTCAGTGCTTCCTGAGCCTCTGTTCTGCACTGCTTGCTCCACTTGCACTTCCCTTGGAAAGGAGGAGCAGCTCCACAGCAAGTCCCCCTTGTAACCCAGCTCTGTGTTATTCAATTGTTTGTACTCAAGACATTTTTTTCTTGAATGGGCTTCTTGGTTACTGTGTCCAGAGAGTGAAAAAGTGCTTAATTATGACCAAACAAACCTTCCTCTTCCACTGAAAAGGTTTGGGAAAGACCTACATTAAAGAATTGCTTTCTTAGTGTAAGAACTGCCACTTTTTCAGTAACAACAGCCTTAAAACTCTGGAGTTTTCCTGACAAAGCTCCCTGTTGCTCTGGAAGCTGACTCGGATAGCGCTATCCCAGCACAACAGCCTGGGGACACCAAAGCCACTCTGTCACTCCCCTCCTCAGCTGGGCAGGGGAGAGAAAATATAACAAAAGGCTTGTGGGTTGAGATAAGGACAGAGAGATCACACAGCAATTACTGTCATGGGCAAAACAAACCCAACATGGGGAAAGTTATTTAATTTATTAGCAATCAGATCGGAGTAGGATAATGATAAATAAAACCAAATCTTAAAACACCTTCCTCCCACCCCTCCCTCTTGCCTGGGCTCACCTGTACTCCCAATCCTCTACCTCCTCCCCCCAGCAGTGCAGAGGGACAGGGAATGAGGGCTGTGGTCAGTTTATCACATGTGGACTGTGGCTCCTTCCTCCTTAGGGAGAGAATCCTCACACTCCTCCCCTGCTCCAGTGTGGGATCCCTCTCATGGGAGACATTAAATTCTCCAACTGGCTCCATCCTACAGGCTGCAGTTGTTCAGGAACTGCTCCAGCATGGGGTCAGTCCTTTAGGAACAGGCTGCTCCAGCGTGGGTCCCTTTCCACAGGGTCAGTCCCTCAGGATCAGGCTGCTCCAGTGCAGCTCCCCCAGGGGATCACAGCTCCTGCCAAGAGCCTGCTCCAGCACAGGCTTCCCACAGAGTCACAGCCTCCCTTGGGCATCCACCTGCTCCAGCGTGGGGTCCTCCACGGGCTGCAGGTGGATCTCTCCTCCCCCATGGACCTGCATGGGCCGAAGGGGAACGTCCTGCCTCACCAGGGTCTGCACCACAGGCTATGGGGGAACCTCTGTTCCTGCACCTGGAGCACCTCCTCCCACTCCTTCCTCACCGGCCTTGGTGTCTGCAGAGCTGTTCTTCTCACATAGTCTCACTCCTCTCTCCAGCTGCAGTTGCTGTTGCACAGAGGTTTTTTCCTCTTCTTAAACTTTTTATCCCTGAGGCCCTGCCACTGTCACTCACGGGTCCATTTTGGAGCCAGCTGGCACTGACTCCACTGAACCCAGGGAAGCTTCTGGCAGCTTCTCACAGAAGCCACCCCGATATCCCCCCAAAACTTTGCCACGCAAAACCAGTCCACAGCCACATTTCTCTGACTGCTCGGCCGAGCTCCCCTGCCCTGTGTGCCAGCTCAGGACACCAAGCTCCACAATATTCAATTGTGGCTTGTCCTGCTGGACAGCTCGTCCCAAACAAAGCAGTAAACTGGGAGACAAGATCTTCAGGATGACTTTGTTCCTTTCTCTCGCTCGCTCCAGCCCATAAAACCACTCATCTGAGCAACTGCTTACAAGCACGAGCACGGCATTCACAAATCCCACCTCGCAGTGGGATCTCATCACTTCTGATGATGCCCTTTTTATAGTCTACCGCTTTCATTCACTCTCATGTCTTCAGCTGTGAGGCAGTAATTTAACCCCCCATCTGGCGCTATTAATTTGCACTGATAACTTCATGTCTCTCCTAAAACAGCCTTCTATTTCTGACATGCTTGAAAAGAGTGCCTTTTTTAGGCTTTCTAGCAAAAAGAAAAAAAAAAAGAAAGAAGTCTGGGCTTTGCCTTGTGATATCACAAACACTGCTTGGCTTTTATTTTCAATGGAAGTGCTGCAGAGCAAGTGCACGTCTCAAACACCGCAGTGAGTGGACAGCAGTTGTTATCCTTTTGCTCAGCTATTTGTCTCTGAGACACTGCAGGGGGACAGCTGTCCCAAATAATGCCATCCTGGTGTCTGTGTGTGTGTCTGTAAGGCTGAGACTGGCAGTGAGGGGGCACCTCTGCACCCCCTCTGCCTTGTGAAATGCAAAGATGGAACAGAAGGCTGTGGCTGCTAAAGGCATGCCGACTGGACATCAGGAGCGAGACTGTTTTATAACCTAACACTTCAAGGCACCTTTACAATGTCTCTATCAAAAACCTGAGTACTGATGTAAGTCTCTTGATGGAAGTCACTGGTGAGCTGATACGCACAGAACAGCAAGAAAAGGAATTAATCAGAAAGTCCATCCTGTCCTTTCCCTTATTTTAGTCTGCTGGGGTTAGTCTTTTTTTGTGTGTTTGGGTTTGTGGGGTTTTTTTCCATTTCCCTAGTTATTTTATTCTCATTTTTATCCTCCTCTCCCCTTCTTCAGCTTTACTGGTTCAGTGGATCATTTTTTTGGTTAAGATAAAAGTAACTCTTCTAAGCTCAGGATTTGGCCTACTGTGTTTTACAATAGTGGAAAGCCTGGTTAAATTTTGAAAGGTCTCTGACTTCTCTACTACAGGAAGCTCATTGTTTTGAGAAATAAATTCTGGCTGCAGGCATGAATGGAACAGCTCTTTGTCTGGAGAACAGCTGAGTGTACAACACATTTCTTGGAAATGTCACCACAAAAACAGATTAGACCCCAAACAGAAGGTAAAGAAACTGAAATCTGTAAATAGCTCTGGAGTCTCACATTCTGTGCTTGACCATCTGATCTCCAGCATCATGGAGTGTGCCTTGGACATTGGATCAGGGTCTTATCTCTGCACCTGCCAGGCTGGGGAATCTTTGAGAAGTTTTGTGAGTGATCTTCTGTGTGCAAGTAAAGAATTGCTGGGGGCAAGGAAAGAAAGAAATATAATGGGATCCTGATTGGGAAAGTGGGGCACTTAAGAATATGAACTCTAAAGAGGAAAGCAAATGTTGCTCCAAAAAGGAATAGGAGTAACCATGGGAGAATCACAGTATGGCAGCAGGAGAGCTGCTCATCAGTCTAAGCAGCAGTTTAATATCTTTGCAGATAAATGGTTGCATCCACAATAAAGAATTTACTGGATTTCACTGTTCAATTAAAAACCATATATTGTCACATTCTTCACTGTGGGCAGTTTTTGAAATCAAAACTGGATAACTGTGCTGCTGGAGAAGCAGTTAATACGGAGAAGCCCAGTAGCCTGTGGGACATTCTGTTTTATAGGGTGTTCAGGTCACAGATGGGAAACCTCTTCTGGCCTCTCACTCAGTGAACCAGTCAAAGGAGAGGGAAGCTCTGGGGTTCTTGCAGCTGAGGGTGCTTATGGAGCAGGAGCTGGAGTGAGCTCTTCACCTCCACCTGAACTGTGTTCCTGTCTTCCTTCTCTTTCCCTTCTCTCCCTTTGTGTTCTGGGTGGCCCGTTCCCTGTAATGCCTTGTCAGGCCATACCAGCACACCAAGCCCCCTGTCCTGAATGGAGCTGAAAGGAATCTTTCTTCACATCTCCCTCCCTTGAGAAGGTGATTTCCCTCCAGAGCATCTGGAGAATATGATGAGGGCAGAGAGCTGGGGAAGTTGAGGTAGGGCTGGGAGGAGACCCCAAACTCCAAGAACCAAAAAGGCAGTGCATTTACTGAGGCCTCCAGAGGATGAGGGATGCTGCTTTGCTCTTCTGTCACATGCTACCATTGATCAGCCTGCTTAATACTGTAACCTTAAGTGCCCTGGGCACTAATCTGGAAATTGGGGTACTACAGTAGATAACACCTTTTTTGTGACGTCTGCAGCTCTCAGGTGTTCTTATTTGCCAGCCTGTTAGAAGTGCGCACCTGTTCTTGTTTACTAGGCTTACAAAACAGTTTTCGGAGCCTGAAATTTGCTTCAGGAGCAGCTGTTTTGTACTATTTCGAGCAGTTAATTAAGAAAAAGGGAACTAGGCGACACAACGATTTAAAATAATAAAACCTCTTTGCTAATACTGAAAACCTAAAGCCTGCAGATGGCCCTACTGTTGCGTTACAAAGGCGGTCTAGAGCATTTTCAATTCCACTTAGTGCACTCCTGGTGCCTCGAGGGTTTTTTCCACTGTCTCTTGACGTGCTCATCTCTAAAATGAACTAAACCGACAGGCCTCTGCCACGGCAAAGAACCACCCAGGCCTTTATTTTTTTTTTCCCCCTCCTCTCTTTTCTCTTGTTAAATAAGAAAACCTCTTAGGAAAACCAGACTTGAAGAGACTTCTCAGGTCTAGTCTCCTGTGACCACCAACAGCTACGTCATATAATCCCCTCCGTGCGTTCACCGAGCGCCATCTTAAAACCCTGTGCTGCTGCTGGCCTTCCTGCCCCTCGCTCCTGCCATTGGTATGACACAAGACATGTAATTTCAGGAATTTCATATTCCAAGAACATGTTTTCAATGGCAAAGAACCGGTAGGAAATCCTCCAAAAGGCCAGGCCACCGGTACCTGTCTCCATACGGCTGAGCAATTAAGACAAACGCTTCTACGGCTGTTTGAAGTCAGGCAGCGAATTCCAATTTAATTGGGTTCCCATCCCCTACTTTGTTTCTTGAGGGCTTTTCACACACCTGAGTGTCACTCACGTGAATACTCTCCAGAAAAGCAAACGTTTGGCTGAAATGTTCAAATGCTCACCAAATGTCCCTGGCTGTGTATTCAGCTGCTGCGTTAGCAGTTTGGAACCGGCGCTGCTGAAGGGAGAGAACTCAATCCCACTCTCCCCCACAGCCCTAACACAGCTCTGGTAAAAAGCACAGCTCTGGCCAACTCCTGGTCTTGTGTTAGGCATGATCAAAAGTGAGGATGTTGCATCTACCTTCTGGTCTGAGATCACTTTCTTCCATTATTATCATGAATGTAATATGAAAAATCTGGGTTTATATGGCACCTTCCAGTCAAGCCTGTTACTAACTTATTATTGCCTGAAGGGAATAATCATGTGTAGCACCCCCTCAAATGATAAGTAAATGATAACCACCTTTGTTGGGAGGATACTGCATTTTAGGGGTATTAATCCTTACATCAGCAACCCCGGGAAGTGGAAAACTCTATGTCCTAATAGACATAAAAATATCTTTCCAAAGGTAGGAGATACTTATCCTACATCTGAAGCTGAGGAATGCAAACTAGAAGTTGTTTTGATATAATTTTTTTCTTCTGTGGATGGAGGTAGTTGAGGCACTGGACAAAGGTTAAATTTATGTAATGTGTGAGACCTGCACGTGAATCCAGATATTCTGGGTGCAGCTCCAGTGTTTTAATCACTAACCCACAATATCTGAGGTTCAGATGTTACTGAACTTCTCCAGTTCTATAAATTGCAAGAGCCTTTTACCATTCTCTGTGAGAACAAATTATTCCTAAGAGATATCTGTGCCTAATAAACAGAGAACAGAAATTTCTCTCCTAACGATGTCGGTGGCTGACGGGGTCAGCGCCGAGCTCGGGGGGGTTTGTGTCCACGTGGGCACGGATGGTGCAGAGGCTCCAGGCAGGAGCTGAATGAACCAGCAATTCCCTGGTGCCTGCAGAAGTGCAAGCCTGGCTAAATCCCTCTGGGGTGAATGGTGAGGTGCCTAAGGATGTGAATGAGGACCAGACTGAACCAAAAAATACTACAGCAGGGAGGAGAAAGAAAACTTCCATTTGCATCTAAAGCACGGTGAAGCTAATTTTAGGATCTTTTATTTTAAAAGAGGCTTAAATATGCAGGGAAGGCTTCTGTTCCTGTTTAAAAAAAGGAATCAATGAATGGTAACACTATTTTGACAGATCAGCTCTATTGAAGTATACTTTTGTTTCATGAAGTTTTTAGAGTAGCTGGAGGAAATATATTTACCTCTGTAAGGCAGATCAAGGAACTGGCATCTGCACAGTTCCACTGGGAACTATAATTTCCAGGAGAGGTAAAAAGAACCAAAGGAAAGGTTGGCATATCCTCCAAATAACTGGTTTATACGAAAGGAAAAACAAAATTACTACTTCTGCTACAACTGTATTGCAATTCAGAATCAGAATTCCTCTCCTTTGAGTGGAGAGTAAATATAACAAATAAATACATCATGACAAACAGCAGAGCTGTGAAGTGATCAGAGCCTTTAGATCCTCCTCACTTCAGTCTTCTGGTGTGTTTGACAGCCTAGTGACTGTGAAAGCCTTTGGAGATTTGCTGCCTGGCATTTTCAGACAGGGAATGCTACTGAGAAGATGTGGGAGATGGAAGTGATCAATGTAAAATTACAAACGTGCCCTACCAAGCACTCTGCAGTGCCTTGTATGTGCACCTTGCTGATAACGGGCAGGTTTTGAGTAAAAAATAGCAAATCTTGCATTCATTTCCAAAGTCACCTCCGTGAAGCATCCTCCTGTAATATCTAGGATAAATTTGAGCTGTTAGCACTGACACAGGCTATGATAACTATCATTTTGCTCATGGATTCTACCAGTAAACTCTGGCACAATAACTTTGTTCTATCAAAAGCACAAAGAAAACTATAATTACAGTGAAAACATATAAAAGCAGTTCCCCTCTTTTAGAAACATGTACAGTGAGACGGCTTTGCTTCCTTTTATGCTTCTAATCTACCAGTTCTATGTCTCAAACATTAGAAATGTTGCCTTAAACACTTGATGGAAGAAGCATCGTTTTCCTGCGTATTTACTGGAATGCAGCAAAACCTCACACGACTTCCCAGCTTGAAAGGAAAACACATGCCTACTGCTAGGAACCTCTGACTTTTTCTAAACTGAGGGAAAAGCTCAGCTGTGTCCTGGGTTTTACACCACAGAAAAAGTTCTGCCGGTGTTACGTACCAGCAGAGTGCAGCAGAACCCAACCTGAAATAGAGGCACAGCGTGCAGGATTCCTCCTGCGCTGCCTCATCGCTGCTCAGCGTCACCACTGGGGAGGCAGAGTGACTGTGTGCACCTCAGCTCTGAGGAACTCTGACAGTGGAACCAGGCTGGGGAAAAATAGGGGTTTGGGGGGGGGGGGAAGATGGCATTTCAAGTGACTTCTGTTTTTAGAAGAGCTGCTCCTTCAGCAAATACACCCATTTCGGGTTTAAAATACGAATGGGGAGTCCCAGCTCGGGAGCTTATCTGCCTGCGGTGTAGCACAGCACTCAGTTATGCTAATCACACTAATTAACAATGGGGCCCAATATTAACTTAAATCCCATTTCAAAAAAAAAGGGGGAACTAAAGCATTGTTAGCTCTAAAAAAAAAAAAAAAAAATTAAAAATCTATTCAGTAGCCAAACAGAGCAGAGATTGGTCAGCAATAACTTTCAGCTTTCGAAGGGCAGGAACAGCCATGATTAATGACTTGGTATTTCCTTCTTCTCCTCCCCGCGCTTGCAGTAGAATTCAGCCTTTTCCAGTGAGGGAGATAAGATACCATATCTCTCATTATTAAAAGAAAAAGAAAGAAAGAAAATAAAAAGGTTATAATGCAATGATTGCATTCTCTTTAGAACTACTGAGTGCCAGCACATTTCAGCAGTTGCTTCCCTTCGAAAAACCTGAACTCCTCAATGTTCAGTTGCAAGTCCCACAGAACGATGTGCAGGGAAGTATTTTCCTTGATTTCAACTGACTTTGGATTAGACTCTTTGGAATAATCAAAATCAGAAGTCGACAATCATCAGGGTCCTAATGCCTGAGTTTGTGTGCCTTTCATCCTGGTGGTCTTTAGCAGGAATCAAAAGAGGATTGCAGCTCAGCACGAAGATGAGGAAAATGAAGCAAGTGAGCAAAATGAAAGACATAAAGGCAAAGCAAAATTTCCCTCTAAAAATAACAGGGCAAGTAGTTCAAACACTCCCCCTAGGCCATTCAATTCCACTTCTGAGTCTCACAGTGTCAGCCGTGGGGCCATCACAAAGCAGGAGGGGATATTTTGAGCCTATGAAGTTGACTTGTCTTTGTGCTTGGTGGAAAGGAAAGTCCTAGAAAATTTAGTGGGATGTGGGACAGCGTATTGAAAAGTGTGATCTGATGAGAGGCAGATTTTGCTGGTGGAAGTGTGTGTATCTAAGCATTTGTGGAGGGAGTAACAAGGGGGTGACAGACAAGAACCAGGAATATCACTTGTGTGTTTTGGAGAACTGCTGGTTGCAATAATGATGCAGCAAGCTAAATCTGCAAGGTCAGTAGGCAAGAAAGCCAGAGTGAGAGATATCACTGAAGGCTCAAAAATAATGAGCTAAAAAGAAATAAACTACTCTTTGACAACTTATGGCCTCAACAAACTATATCCAGCCCTCCCAGGAGTAGATGCATGAACCCTGGTGCCCGCTCCAAAGTCCAGCTTCCTAGAGGTAATCCTGATCCGCCCGAGATCTGCATCCTGCTGCAGCTCTCAAGCAAAGCATTATTCTTGTCTCTGCTGGATGCTCTAAAACGGTTGAACAAGTCTCTTGTTACAGCTTGCCTGGCACTGGCCCAGCCCAGAGGTGACTGCATTGGTAGCAGGGCATGAAACTCCACAGACAGAAAAATGCGTTCTGCCCAGGGAAAGCTGCAAAGTCAGTCTGCATTTACAGCTCAGAACCCCAGAAATCTCTGAAATGAGTGCGTGTGTGTGTGTATAAATACGTGCAGATAAAAGTACCATCCTTATGTTATAAAGAGTTATGACAGAGGTTTGAGAAAAATTACAAGAAAAAGAGTAGTTGTGTGACAACGAGCCAAAGCAAAGGAAAAACAGTTTCTTCCCTTCATTCCTGAGAGGAGAAATCATTAAAAAGAGTGAGCCCTACACCGTGCCATATACTTTCCATTTTTTCCCGAGGGTTGCTACAAATGCAGCAGCTGTAGCCTTGTGACACACAGACATAAAAATCGCTGAAGTTGTTCACGCTGACAGGAAAGTATTTTGTTTTGTTACCTCTCTCAGTTAAAGCAGTGCAAGCATTAGGTACAGACCATGCTTTTATTTGCCTTAGCACTTCAATCTTGCTATTTGTTGCCATACCTAAAGCATAGGGAGACAAATGAAAAGCTTTCCCTTGACCTGAAAAGCAGTTCCCACCTCCAGTGCAATAAATCTGCAAATTGGAGCTGCATCTACATTAGGTGTGTTTTGAGGGTTCAGTACTGGCTGGATTCTGCTGTTCTTTCTTTCACTGCCCCCATGAGTTCAGTGGACACAGAGCCTGGTCCCGAGGGCTCTTGGAAATGCCATTCTAATTTTCTAGTTAGCTCTAGAAAGAAAGTTAAGCTGCATTTATTTGGGGGTTGCTATTCAGCTGCATTTTGTTTCATAACGTGCTGAGTTTCTGCAACTCCTCCTGACTTCGGAGGCAGCCTCAAGCTTTTGCTTTTGCAAATCAGGCCTGCCTGCACCTTTGGTTTGGTCACCTCTGTTATCTTTTTGGCACTCATCCGAAGGATCAAACTCTTCAGTGGTCACCTCCTGGCTGACCCCTTCTGCGCTACGCAGCAGCAATGGAAAACCACTGCTGCTTTTCCCTGGACTGGAGTCCCTGCCCATGATGCGGGGACATGCAGGGAGATGGGGGCCTAGGAGAGATTCACTTCCTATAGCTACAATCCCTCGGAGCACTCAATTCCCGTATGGCTCCATCCCTTCCCTTGCCACCCACAGGGGCGGCTGCCCCACACCATCCTCATGCTGCTATGGTCGGTGTGGGAGCAGCTCCATGCCCAGAGCTGGGACGAGGTAGGGGATGTGGGACGGGCATGTCCTTGCGGATGCTGCGGCCGGGGCTGGCAGCAGACGGGTACGGGCTGTGGGGCTGCTCCGCCACCCCCGGGCTGCACCGCAGACCAGCCCCCCCTCAGCCCCCGCTTTTCAGCTGGGAACGAAACCAGCAGCAATTATTCAAGCCAAGCACGTAAATCTGGCAGATCCCGCGGCCCCGCTTTGACGCAGCTACGCAGCGCAGTGTCTGGACACGCAGCCCAATCCCCCTTTTCTCCCCTTGTTTATTCGCCCCGCAGAAAAAGCAGCGAAGTTACCAACTTCGCCGCACCGAGGGGTCCGGGGAGGTTGCGGTGCCGGGGAGCGGAAGGACGGGCGGAGGGAACATCGCCGGGGGAGCGTGGCCAGGAGCCGTGACGGGGCAGCCCGCGTTACATAAGGCGGCGGCTCCGCACCGCTCCGCAGCGCGGAGAGCGGGGAGGGGGGGCCGGGAGGGAGCTCAGCCCCCCCTCGCCCCACCGCACAGGGGCAGCGGAGCCCGCGGCACCGGGTGCCCGAGGCGCCCGAGGGGCAGCGGCGCCAAGGGGAGGGCGCGGAGGGGCCGGAGCGCGGAGCCGCCGCGGGCGCGGGGAAGCCCCGGGGGGCGGTCGGTCGTCCCCGCGGGCACTGCCCGGCCCCGGGAGGACCCCGCGGGCTACGCGTTACATAACGCCCCGGTTCCCTTACACAAACACCTCGCCGGCCAGAGGGGTCGAAGTGCCAAGCGCCCATTAATTTCAGGAACTAAAGCTATTTGCCTTTTATTATTATTATTATTATTATTATTATTATTCTTTTAAAATTTTATTTCCCCCCCTCTTCGCCCAGTTCGCTGCACAACCACAACTGCTCCTGCCCGCGGTCCTGTCCTGGAATGAGCGAGTCGGGAATCGCTTCCCAATCCCGTGCGGCGCGGCGGGGTCTGTCCGGGGGGGCAGCCCCGGGGCGGGGGGCGCGGAGCCGCAGGGCGCTGCAGCACGGCCGCCCCCGCGGCCGCCGGGGGGGCTCCGCCGCGGCTCCCGCGCCGCTCTCCGCGGTGCTGAACACACAGATAGATAGATATATAAATATTTATATATATTTATATAGAGAGATATATACATACACACACACAGGCAGTAATACACACAGGCAGTAACACACACATATATATATATATACAGACTCACAAACACACACACACAAACACACACACACGGATATCCCCCCCCGGTCCCGGCGCGGCCCCGGCGCTGTCCGCGGTGCTGAAGCGCCGCCGCAGCCCCGGCGCGGTGCGGGCGCTGCAGTGCCCCGGGCGGCACAGCCCGGTCCGGCCCTGCAGCGCAGAGCGTCCGCACACCCTTCCTCCCGCTCCGAGCTGGGAATGGCGCTGGTTCCCCTTCTCCTCCGACCTTCCCTTCCCCGCCGGCCTCCCGCCGCCCGCACGGCCGAGAGGCACAGCCCGGCTGCCGGCAGCCCGCGATGAGGCTGGCGGCGAGATTACCCCCCTCTCCCTGCCTTCCTCCATGCCCGCAGCAGCCCGGAGGATGGAAACAAAAACAGCCGAACGGGTCCCTCTTTAAACATATCCCTTTTTTTCCGTTTCATTTTCGTTGGTACCCCCCCGTTCATCCCCTGGATGCCCGCCGTGGTGTGCCCCCTTTACCTGTTCCGATGGGAGGGCGGCGCGGCGGGGTCGGCGGGTCGGTGCGGCCGCTGGCCGGGAGGCAAGGACAGGCGCTGCTGACCTCCGCGGGGCTCCTTCTTCAATGGAGCGGGAGCCGTGCCCTCATCAAAGATGGCCGTCCGCTCCTACGTCAGCAGCTTTTAATAGCCGTCCCCGGCGGGGGGAGCGGGAGGGGGCAGAGCGGGCCGGGCGCGCTTGAGTCATCGCCGCCGCACCGCACCGCTCCGCGCTCCGCCGGCCCCGCCGCCTCCCGCCGCCGCCTCCCCGCCGCCGGGGTCGGGGCAGGGGGCTGAGCCCCGCTGCTGGGCCGGGGAGGGGGGAGAGGGGTCC
Organism: Empidonax traillii; assembly: GCF_003031625.1. Taxonomy (NCBI): domain Eukaryota; kingdom Metazoa; phylum Chordata; class Aves; order Passeriformes; family Tyrannidae; genus Empidonax; species Empidonax traillii. Next base: position 416,153 of record NW_020955321.1, on the reverse strand, counting down.
TCCCGCAGCAGCGATTCCCTCCGCCAAGGGGTGGTCCGAAGAGGGTATCCCTCTGAAGTCCCCGGTACTCCATATATGGCCAATCTACGTGGGCTTCTATTTTTATGTGTGAATTCTTCCTCCTTCTCCCCTCTTTTTATGTCTCAGAATGTCCTGCCGGGGGTCTGGGTGTGTTAATCTGGTTATTCCCCCCCTCTCCCCCCTCCTCCCGCCTAAGTAGGAGCAGCCAAACGCAAGGAAATCCATGGATGAGGGCATGTGTTGTAACTGATCATTTGAGGGACAGGTTAAAAAAAGAGAGAAATTAAAAATAAACAAAAGCCTGGGCACCTACACTCAGAGAGCAGAGGGAACACATCCCACTGCTGCCGAGGAGGGAAACGGTAGCTCTGTTCCAGGAAAGAGCCTGGCTGATTTATCATGGATTAATTAAAATATTCATTCAGAGCGTACCTAATTTGGAGCAAATGGAGCTGTCTCCAGTGTGATTTCTAATGGGGAGGAAATCCTTTCATTTCATACAAAACCGTGTATGTTTGTAAAATTTATCTCTTAATGGAGAATTTAATGAAGGATTGGGATTGCAGCCGAAGTGCGATGCTCCCTTTCGTAACCTCAGCCATCCTTTCCCTGGTCATGCCACAAGCCTTGGTGCCTTCATTTATGGAACCATCCAGACCTACAGATGCCTCCCTCTCCCCTGTCTGAGCCTCTCCTGTGAGCAATAACCGAGCACTGGCTGCGTTTAACTCCGACACCCTGGTACAGGCTTTTCTAAACAGTCTGTGGATGACACAGAGTCAAAACATCGGTCCCGCATTAGCGATAATTCCATCCTCATCATATCCCTCCCCCTTTTGCCAAGGCAAGGAAAACCGGAAGAGAGGGAAGACGATGCAGCTGTATTTTGGAGCGCGTTCCTCTCGTGTTATGGTTGTATCGGCGTGGGGGAGGGACGGGGAGGGGAGGGAAGGGAAAGCGCGGGGGAGAAGGAGAGAGAACTGCGGGTGATTCCTCCTCCCCTGCTCTGTAGTTCCCCACAGAAAAACGTGACTGTAGATCGTGCTTTGTGAGTCTCACCCTCTCCTACGAAAATATGTCCTTCAGTCTCATTTGAAGGGAAGCAGTCAAAAGTTTGCTAAATATACGGCAAAGGAATTCTCAGGCAAGAGGGGCTTCCTGCTGCATTAGAGTATCTAATGAGCTGTGCACACGGAAACCGCAGGGAAGGAGGGAACCTGTCAGGTTTAAGGGCTGTAAACACAGACTTGCAGCATCAGATTAACGCTGTGCAGACACCCCCCTCCTCCAGGTGAGGGATCCGGAACAGCAGCCTGACTAGGAAGCAGATTTAGCGTCACAAACGACAATTTGGGAAAACAAACCTTTCCCGGCCGGCTCACGCACGGGTTAACCGTGCCCAGCGCTCGGGTTAGGTGTGCACTGCAGATGGCAGGAGGAATCCCAGAGCGAGCCCCGATCTGAGAGCCAGGCTGTCTGTGCGAGTTCCAAGCACACGCGGAAAGTTAAAAAGGAATTTTCAGTCAGACAGCTTGTCTGATAGGTGCTTTTGAAATAAAGTATGATTTTTGAAGGGAGCAATACTAGTACTTATTAATAATTCATCCTAACGGTAGATAAGGGAAGGAAAATTATAAACTGCTGTTTTGACTAAGCCACCAGCACTGCACAATGCTGGCTGGGTTTGGATTCAGCCCAATAACGCCTTTGAGAAGAATTTCAGTCCATTGGATACCAGCAGGGATGAATTTGGCTCCTTTTATCGAAAGCCAGGGAGGAAAATGCAGTGAAGGCAAAATAAAATGCAGCATAACTTGGGGAAAGAGGGATAAGGGATGGAAAAAAGGAAGGGAAAGCAGGGAGGGAGTGGGAGCAGGATAAAAGGTAGATTTCCAGTGAGCAAACTGTGCTCAATTTAAGATTCATTTTCAAGCTCTGCCGCAGCAGAAATCACGTACTTTAATAAAACAACATAGGGCAAAATCATTAAATAGATCATAAACGTCACCCAGTAAGCTTAGTAGGAACAACTACCTTTCCTACAGTTATTCTGAAAATGAGTGAGGGAAGGGATATATCCTGTGTCATTCAGGAGCACGAGTGCCTCTATCCTGGAAGATGCAGAGGGGGGCAGCCTTTTGCACCAAAGCACTAGGATTTCTGTCGCAATAAGTGCTACTAAGCAATTTTAGCTGATTCTTGATCGTCTTTTGAGGATGGTTTAAAAAAAGACAAAAAGGAAAAAGTACATGGGGTTTTTGTTTTTTTTTTTACTCTCTCCCACAGTACTTGCACACTCATTTCACATTGTGCACAGGAGAGCTGTGAGAAGCAAAGCCTGTAAATGAGGGAGGAGGAGATAGAAAACCGGAATTTGGTCTAAGAATGATTCAGCTCATTCCTAATTATTCAGGCAGATATTCAGCAGGCTGAACAACTGGTACCTGTGGGCACAGCCCATGAATAATGAGACAGGGAACACACTTAGCTGTATGAGAGGGACATGATGTGGGTTCCCACGTTACCAGCCAGGAGCCAGCAAAAGGCAGAGCAGGCAGAGCCTGCAACAAGTTCAGAGGAGGAAGGAGCAGCCCTTCTTTTGGCCACGATTTGAGGTCTGTGGGCAGTGGGAGTTTCCTGGCTGTCACAGCATCACCCTCAGCCTCCAACACACCCTCCTGGGTGCTGCAAAACAAGGCTGGGAGGCAGCTAAGTGAACAAAACACCACAGTGCTGACAGTGCCAGTAGGTCCTGGATGTTAATTCCTGGGCGCTCCCGGAGTCGGTTGTAACACCAAGTCTGCCTTGATTTCCCCCAGCTTCCTCAGACATTTCCATTCTTTATTTTTTTCTCAGCAGAGAGGGAAATATCTTGTTTAGCTCAGCACTGCCCATCTGTGCCTCAAGTATGTGGCTGGGGAATGGACTGAACTAGGCATAAAGCAAAAAAGAGAGGAAAAATGTACCTGCTTAGGCCCTGAACATTTCACAGCCTCTCCACTTTTCTTGTTTTCCAGTCTTGGGTGCCAAGGCATGCCCTAGTCTGTTATGGGCCGTGTGATAAGAACATTTTGAGGATCGAGCTCTTTATGCAGAACTCCCAATTATTTTCTGTCGTTCATTGCTGTTTATGTAACTACTGATTCTGACCATCAGTACTTGCATCTATGTGCCCCAGGCTGCTTCTGATTCAATTTGAGGGAATGGCTGGGCCTGATTTTGCCCTGCAGTTTCAGGATCTCTAGATATGCAGTTAAGCTGTGGGCTTTTTTAGGGACCTGTCTATGATCAGGTGCTCCACTTCCAGCCAAGCCAAGATTCCTCTGAGGCTTATGTTCAAAAATAGAGACATTTAAAATATGATTTTAACATCAGCCTTCAGAGCTGAGTCCCCCCTGATTTCCTGATTACTCGCTTAGATGTGCAGAGCCAGATCCCCGTGTTTTGGTACCTGATTCCCAACTAGTCGCTTAAAGAGCAACCAGGACTTAAATATTTGATGAGTCTGAGTCTCCAGAGCTGACCCCACCTTCTTCTGCCCTGGCTGGGTCCTTCCCACAGCTACACACTCCAGTGTGACTGTGTCATTTCCAGCAAGGCCAGGCTCTAACATCTCTTGCCTGATGTGTAAAGGAGAAGTTGTCACAATATAATCATGGAATAATTATTATAATTATAAATATAATAGCAATTATATTCTGGCCTGGAGGTAGGGCTGGTCTGAGGTCTCCAAAAACCTCGCCAAGTGGAGACTTAGGCCAAGCTCAACTGTCATGAGAAGAAGGCTCTGCCCAAGTCTGAGTAGGCACAGAGAGAGTCACAAAGATGTTGGACACAGAAGGAGGGAGGAGTAGGATCACTTGGTCTATATTTTACAGAAGAAAGGGGGTATAAACACAGGTATCTCTGTGTGCCCGTGAGAGAGACAGCAGGTAAGGGTTAAACTCCATTTTTCATTTAACACTATCCTGCTTTATTAAAATAAACAAGGTCATGCTTTCGGGGGATATTGCTTTTTTTACAGGAAAACACAGGCAATTTAAAACTGTGCCTAGACTTTTGGAACTGAGAACTGCAATTCCCTTCATTTGCAGGCTTTGTAATCAGTGGTGCTGTGATGAGTTCAACAAGCTGGCTTGTGATTTTTAATAAACCACCTGGAGATGAGGGTGCGGCTACTCCTTCCTTTATGGTTAGAATTGTCAACCACACAGTACATGTATTTGTTACAGTATTTATTTAATCAGTTTTGAATAGTGTGAAGTGGTGCACGAGTACCGACTTCATTCCACTTGTGCCTGATTATACTGAGTGAGGCAAATGGGTCTGAAGGAGGGAAATAGAAACACCACTAATCTTTTAAGCAAAAGACAGAAATGTAAAGCAAACCAAAACATGAAGGCTAGAGCTGCCACGTTGGATCATGACATCAGGACAATCGAGTGATTGCCTCTGACTCGAGCACATGTGATGCCACTTCTCGGGTCTTTACAAGGAGAATGATTGTCCATTTCCCTGGCAGCTTGATGTGCCTCCCAGCCTCACCTGTGAGGCAGCCTCGGCTACTGCAAACTGCCTGAGTTCTTTGGATCTTAAGTTTTAACACCTGGCCCTGATTTGCTCCATCCCCACCAGGATGTTGCTCCGCCCCTCCCTTACCCAGGTAAAAGGGATGATGGGAGGGGCCCTTTCTTTTGGTGGGGAACTTCAGCTGCGTGGACTTTGTCCTGGAGGAAGGGGTTTGCACCCCGAAGAAATGCTGTAAGCCCTGAGTTTGTTCCTCTCCCTTACTGTTTCATCTCCTTAGAGTGGGTGGGAAGGTGTTGGCTGTCAGTAGGTCTAGTTCCTGCTCTTCCTTTAAACTGGGTCATCACAATTTACCCTCCAACCTTCTGTGAGGATTTGCTTTTCCCCTTCCCCCCTTCTCTCTCCCCTTTGATATTATCCTTTTGCAACTCTTCCTCTCCTCCCCTCCTTCCCCTTCCCCCTGTTTCCTCCTTACACTAAACAGGAGGAAAGTGGGTCACTTTATAATTGCTCTTCTCTATTTCAGAGAGACCCAGAGGCATAAAATGGAACAAACAGGTAAGTGTCACCAATTCAGGGGAGCTTTAGAGATGTTTTCCTTTTGACTGTCTCCTGGGTTTGCTTCACCTCCTCCTTTCCATTTGCTTCTAAACCCCTGATGTAACAACTGGTGCTGCTGTCTGGTTGTGTAGCTCAAATCCAAGTTGAGATTAAGTGACTTGGGAAGCTGAAAGTAAGGATGTTGACCTTTTTCCTCTCCCTTTTTTTTTTAATTGCTTTGATTCAATGAAATAACAAAGTTTTCTGAAGAGGATGGCTTGTACTTAAATATGCAAAGGAAGGAGTGATTCAGTGTTGATGCAATAGTTCGCAATAACCTCAGGCATCCATAAAAATGATTCAGAAAAAGAGGGAAAGGCTTCCTCACTTATTAGCAGTCTTTATCTGTGAGCTGTTTGCCACACAACAGGACTTTAGATCACCCTCAGTCAAACAAACAAGAGGCATATGCAGCCCAGTCAAGCATACAAATTTAATTTTTTTTTTTTTTTGTAATGTAGGCACAGTCCCAGGGATTCTTTTGCCCTCACGGCCTTGTTTTTTCGGGATTACCTTACCCATTATCTGCTGTTTTCAGTGAGGAACTCAATGTTAAGCTGAGCTTCTCTTTGAGGAGTGAGTTGGATTCTGGTTCCAGGTGTGGCGTTAGGGGAATTGCAGGGTTAGGAGGCTCAGAAGCTGAGGGTGAGGGTTTGGACAGGTGAGTATACTATTTTGTCTTTTTTTTTTTTTTTTTTTTTTCATTTATTTTGAGTTCCAGTGTTTACAGATCCTGGGACTGTAGTGCTCACCATCAGCCATTGCTCCATATTAATTATCTTTGTTATATAGGCCAGACAGCTGATTACTGTTCCTTTCAGAGCCCGTGAGTGTTGCTGCCCATCTGAACAAGGTTATTGTACATATTCAGTTTTAGCTTTTGGGTAACACCTTTTGCTCCAGCTTTCACTCTGTTGTGCAAGGAAAGGTTCTCCCTCCCTGGCAAATTCTCCTAACTACGTGCTGTGCAGAGCGGTGGAAGAGACCAAGCTCCAGAAAAAGAGCAGGCACCTGGCTTTTGATCCTAGCCTGGGTATTGAACAGCTCTATCATTCTGGAGAAAAGTCCCTTCTGCCTTGAAAATGAGTGCTTTGGGCTGAGACAGAGAAGCATAAACCTCCCTGAGAGAATCGCCTGGGGCGGTCCTTGCTGGTGCTTCAGAGAATTCTCTTCCCCTATTGAAACTGGGGCTTGAATGTGTCTCAGCCTCTTTTCGTGTTGCCTTTTCCTCCCCTATTCAGGCTGTAAATGTTTTCATCCTCACCTATTGTTTACTGTATCTCTGCCCGGGGGGACTTGGTGCTGCCTCTAATTTACCTCTCTGAGGAGAGGCTGGAAAGCCAACAGTGCGACTGCCCGGAGAGGAGGTTTGTTAAGCAAAGGGAAGCTTTACTGATCCTTTTGGAGCCTCGTTCCTGTCGCTGAAGGCTCTTGGCAAAGCCTGATATGTGTGTTTAATCTCTGCCCAGAAAGGGGCTACAATCAGACAGGAAACCCACTCAAGGGGGAATGGCAAGTGCTCCTCTGGGCCACGATGTCAACTTTCCATCACATGGATGTGCATCTGGAATAATTCAAGTGACTCAAAAGGAGGCCAGGTTTATTCTGTACAACAGAAAGACTGAGTTTCAGGATAGACCAGGGAAATATGTAGCTTAAGCTGTTAACCCTTGTGTTCTACAGCTTCCATATGCATTGCAGTAGGTTTAAAATTATTCCTGGCAGTATTCCTCAGCCTTGTGTGAGGGGAAAAAAAAAAAAAAAAAAAAGGAGCCTTATGCATCCTTGGTCTAACAGAAAGACTATCTCTATGGATTTATGGGTCAATGTCTTAATATATCTCTTAAATGGGAATGAAAACTGCCCTGGAAACTTCCTGAGAGTTATTTCAATTTCACCTCCTAGTGCTCTGCAAATAATTGATTTTTTTTTTTTTAAATGGAGAAACTTGCTGAAAATTGCAAGTGAGGGAAGCTAATCTGTCAAGAGCTCCCCAACTTCTGAATGTGGAATATTTTTTTCCTTTCTTCCCCTGAAAAACTAATAAATGTTCCAAAATATTTTGAGGAACCAGAGATGATCTGAGGAAAACTCTGTTTCTCTCAACCTAATTCTTGCCCCTGGTGTGAAGGTGTTTTAAGGGCTGTTCTTTGACCTGCCTGTTCCTGAAATATGCACAGTTACAGACTCCTCTTGAGTAATTAGCGAGCCTGGTTCCCACACGAGCTGTGGGGATGACATGGAGCTGAATGTGAGGTGTCACCTACTGTCAAACCTCCGTTTTTCATGCAAGCACCAAGCACTGGAGTGTGATAACACTTGGCAACCGGCACTGCTGGTAAGCCCAGTCCTGGCATGGCAGGGGGTGTTACAGGTCAGGCTTGGATTTGTTGATGTGCTGAGGAGAAGCTTTTATGTCACCTGATCCAGGTGTGCCCTTGCAGTGTAAGAAAATGAGAAAGGACTGGAGAAAGTGGAGGCCTGATCCAAAATTTCCTGTGGACTTCCATGCAGGTCTGCAGACAGCTTTGGACTAAATGATGATGCTGATTTCTGTTGGATCGCTTGTAAATACTTCCTTAGAGATGGTTTCTTGTGTGGGAAAATCCTCGTTACTTTGACTGTCTGAGCAACCACCCACAAGTCAGACTGCAGCTCTCACACTTGCCAAAAAAAAAAAAGACCTTTTATTAAGAGGAGTCTCTTGGAGCCTGCAGAGACCACAAAAGAACACCCCCAGGTGAGGATGAAGGCTGCCCTGGGACCTCTGTTAAGCCCATTATCAGGCTCAGCTGCCCTCCCAGATCCCATCAGTGCCTACAGCAGTGCTTCCTTTCTTGTTCTTTTCCTTAGAGCAGCTCTGTGGCATTATTTATCTCTGATTTATGTCAGAAATGCTTTTAAAATATTTCCAGAGGTTTGGGCTTCCTCAGGATCTCCCAACACCTTTCCAAGGCAAAGGGAGGGTGTTTAAAGGTGACTAGAGAAATAATAAGATAAATAAACAATTAAAATGGATTATTACTTTAGTATTGCTACTACAACTGAAACCATGGCTCCTAAGTAATGTTCCCTGTGACCAGGATGATCCAGATAACAGGGAGATAAAAATACGCCTTTGCCTCTGGCATTTTTCTTGCTGTTCCGGGCCCAAGGGATGTTGGGGACTGCTCTGCTGGGAGCTTGGCTGTTAGTTTGACTCTGGAGCCGAGCAGAGGAGATGGGGGCTCCTCATGTGCCCCTGTTCAGGCTCTGTGAGTCTTGGTGGGAGTGAAGGCACAAAGTCAAGAGAGCTGATGTCCCTTTTGTGGTTGTCTGCTTAGCAAAGGGATGGTGGCCCCTTTGTTGCAAATCACCTTTGGAAGTGATTTGGGATGGTGAGAGGGGGTGGTGTGGCACTTGGAGCACCTCCAAGGCACAGAGAGCTGCAGAGAAGCTGCTTTCCCACACCTGACCTGACCTGACCATATTCTAGATTTACGGTTTGCTATTTGACTTTTCCTGCCTCTGGAGGGTGGAGGTTAAGCCTTTGCAATATGTCTGTGGACCGGTTATTTTTTCCCCTCCTAAAGAAAGGCTAAAAGTGAAGGGTTTAACGTCTAGGCTGACTCTTGGCTGCTGGCTGAGGGTGAGGTTTGGTGTGCAGGGGAGCATTTGAGAAAAGACAGGAGGAGGTGAAGAACTGAGGATGGAGTAGAGCCCTGAACACACAGTTGAAGATGGGCAGGGAGTTGTGTGTGTTACCTGCTCAGGGATTTAACCCTGGGGTGGTAAGGCTGCCTCACCTGACAAACTTCAGTGTTGGCTTTTGCCTTGTCCTTACCCCAAACTTTGTGAGCACTTACTTGTCAGGGGATCTGAGTTTGACACCCAAGCTGTTTGTGTGAGTCACTTATTCCTGTGGGGTTTCAATCCCACAGCACACACACAAACAAGACAAAAATGTTTAATATTACACTTTATATCTGACTCTTGTTTGTAGTAAATAGTTCAAGGAGAATAAGAGAAGCTTCTCCCTGTCCCTGAAGTAGGTGAGCAGTGTCCAAAGTCACGTTCAAGAAGAGTCTGGACATGCAAGTAGCCTTGTAGCAGCTTTTGCTCCTGTTCTGCAGCTGCACCCTGAGCTACCTGCACTGAATGTATTCCTCAAGAGTCAGGATGCTCCTCCTGCCTCCCCAGCCATTCCTCAGGCTGGTGCAGAGCCTCTGGCTGGCAGGACTGTGGCTGCTTATGCTGCACCAGAGATCAGAGCTGCTCATGTTCCCAGTGGGCAGAACCCTTGGAAGGCAGTGAGCAGCACAGATCTGCAGGGAAGGCCCAGATAGAGTAATCTAGCTCTTTACTCTTAAGGCTCCTCACCCAGAGGGTGGTTGAGCACTGGCACAAGCTCCCCAGGGCTGTGGTCACAACTCAAGGAGAGTTTGGACAGCACTCTCAGGGACATGGTGGGATTACTGGGGCTCTCCTGTGCGAGGCCAAGAGCTGGACTTTGATGATCCTTGTGGGTCCCTCTCAGCTCAGAATATTCTGTGACTTTATTTGGTTTCTGAGTGTCCCCTCGCTCCTGTGAGTCACCTGGCACGTGGCCCGCTGCCTTGCTGGTTGCGTTGCTCTGTCTCGGCACCGGAGCCTCTCTCTGCAGAACGTCTCCTTCAGCTGATCCGACATCTCCTGCACAAAAAGCCCAGCAGGTTGGTAGAATCGATCATGCTAAGGCAGAAATAGCTTTGTGCTGGAGCCAAGGTCCTTTCAAGGCAGGAGTCATTCGTTTGGGGGATTTTCAGCAGCGCCGGCTTTGTAAGTAATCTCAGCTATTTGAATTCATTGGGAGCCCGGCCCCAAATACTCCAAGAAATTAAAAATAATCCCTTTGCAGCAGGTATTTGCTTTCTAGCTTTCAGCTGTTTAAAAGCCGTGCTTCCAGCACTTACACCTCCAGCCACAGTGGATGGAAAATGGACCAAGGATTGCGACAGTAAGGAGCTTGCCAGAGCAGGAGCTGCCCTGCTGGTGTCAGGGGAGCTGGATCATGTGCTGCCTCATAAGCTTTGTAGGCTCCTCCCAGGAATTTTCCAGGTTTTTTCCCTGCTCCCCACATGTGTGCTTCTGCCAGGAGCCAGGATGTGGCCCTTTGTGGATAGGGCAGCATTGCTGTGCCCTCTTGTGTTGGCACAGGGGCTGTCCAAAAACCCAGCTGTTACTACTTTATTGCTTAGGTCATCATTCACTGTGCAGCCCTTCTTCACTTTAGAAGCTGGAGAAACTTCTGGGTGTGATAAAGGTATTGGAATTTGGCTCTTTGAATTGATCTGCTTGGTGACATGGACTGGTTTGTTGGGGGGAGGGTCAAGGCTCTGCACAATTTCTGGTCTTTCTCTTCCCTCATAAATAGATAACACAGGCTGAAGGGAGAAGCAGCTTGTGTGTATTAATATCTGGCATTTCCTCGTGGAAAAGGAGATGCCTCCAGTTTACCTGTATGAAGAATTATCCCTGGCACTGTTTTGTTCCTGCCTATGGAGACTGGGATTGCTGCCATCCTATGCACCAGTCCCACTGCTTATTTGGCAATGAGCAAGTGAGGCCCTGCCTGATCCTGGCTATGAATGCACAGCAGGGAGGAATTCTCCCACACACTGCCAGGGAACAGATTTATTGCCACATATCCACACAAGGTGCCGAATTCACCTAAGTGTCTTCTAATGTTCTGTTTTAATTGCTCATCTCAACCAGCTAATAATAAATCAGTCTTAACTTTGCAATGGGGATTTAGGAGGGGTGGGATAGAGATGGAATGAGATTTTATTGATATTATTGCAAAAGGCTTTTTCTCTATCTCTTCTGGCCAAATGAATTCTCTCCTTCTGGTTGTATTAAAGACCTTTCAGGAGCAATCTGCCAGCATCCCTCTCTGCACCCTGAGCAGTCACTGTGCAGACTGCTGCATCCCCAGCCAGCAGAGCTCTGCGTGCTGGCTGGAGCCCTCAGCTCCACCTGCCTGCTCTGGAAATCAGAATGCAGGGAAGAACTTGTGCTGGAAGCCTCTTTTTTGTGTGTGTGTGTGCTAAACTGTAGTTTTGCAGTGCTAATGGGACAGCTGCTGAAGAGTAACAAGAAACAGTTGTCCCCCCTCTTTCAATGCAAGGGCAGTCAGCTGGCCCTAATCTGAACCTTAGAGTTACAGTTCAGCTATTGAGTTTTGTAAGTTAACTTCTTTTTAAACACGCTATAGAAATCCAATATTTTTCTTTCCTGGCATACAGCCTGATCCAAGAGAGGTAGCACTGGGGCTTTTGGGAGGGGTGGCTGCACCATAATTTGAATATACCACTGCTGTTATTAATTAACATGACAGTAGTGCCTGAAGCAAGATTAATCACATCTTCTCTTGTGCTGTATACAAACAAAGTGATTAAGATATTTATGCCCCAATGAGTTTGTTGTCTAAAACCCCCCCATCTTAGAAGCAGTTTTGTGGTGGGCACTAGTTCAGGTCTTGTGAGACCACCAGGTGATTCCTTTGGACAGTGATCAGAAACATTGTGGAAACTCTCAGTGGCCATTGAGACTAAAATGTCAGATTTAAGGAAGCCTGAGCCAGTGGTGTCAGGACCTGAACCTTTGCAGTGGCCTGTTCCAGGAGTCATTATCAATTTTGCTATTGACTAAGGGGCTGCAAAAAGCAGCTTACATGGATCATTGGCTTTTGGCTCTGTGTAGATAAATACTTGCAAGTGAAGTAACAACAGCTTAATATGGATGAGGGAAAGGAAGGGAAGGCAACATCCAAACTAGGCAAGACTTTATGTAGGAAAAGCCCATGCTAATAAAGGCATGAGCTTCATTCATAGTTCTCAAAACTAACTGCAGGATCCTGGTTTGGCAGGACAAACTGTGATACACTAATGTAATGTTTTTTCCTGATCTGGGAATATTTTTCATTGTTGGGCCTGGCAGTTTGCACATGAGCCTCTTCAGGTGCCAGTAGTTAAACAATGTCAATGAACCCCCGAATTCTCAAAGTACCAATTCTTTCTCGTGTCTCCCTTCCTGGGACAGTGCAACAAGTCAAAACTGGGTTCAAAACTGCCTTCATTCTCTGTGGAAACTGCAAGGAAGTGGGAGGAATGAGGTAATGATATTCCTGTTCTGCTGCAATAAGACATGCAGGTAAATCTCTCTCCCTGTGAATTACTGTTTGTCACCTGAGAAATGGAGATTCAGTTTCTCTCTTGAGATCTAAAGCCTTTGCTTTCATCACGCTGCGCATCTTGGCTGGAAGATGAAATACCTGATCATTGCCAGCAAGTGAAATTCAGAGCTCTGGTTTGAGGAATCCACCTGTGGGTTGCAAAGTTCCCACTGTTGTTCTCCCGGGACTGCTGGCCATGATTGAGTGGACACAGCAATTATTTTTGTCTTTAATTTTTAAAAAGTTTGAGCTGGAATCTCAATTTTCATTTCGTGCAGTGAAAGGCGAGAGCTCTTCCCAGTATCCCAATATCCTGACTCTGTGCAAAGCAACATGGAGGGAAAAAGTGTGTCATGGAAGGTGAAATGTGAAGGGAAATTTTGGGTGGGCAGAGGTAGTCATGTTTGTATGCTCTAGTTTTTTTAAGTATGAATCTGGATATTCACCTCTGGTTATTTTTGTACAGAAAAATCCTGGGGAGAGCAGGTGAAGCAGGAACACACTCAGTGTTGTCTGCTTAGCCTTCATTACAAGTCAAGCAAAAAAAAATGCATCAGGATATTGGGGAAATCATCAGATCTAAAGGAAAAAAACCAGCAATGGTGTGTGCATGGAAGGAAAGGGTTTGAGGAATGGGGGAGTACTTGGATAGTATCCCTTGAAGGCAGAGATCAGATGGGACAAACAGCTGTTAGCTTGGTGTGTTGATAGTGGTAAAGTGTTAAAAAATAGGTAAAAATCACTGCTTAGGCTTCTAGAGGAAGGCAGTAACCCATGAGGGGATTTTTTAGCTACTTATTTTGAATGAAGGCAACCCAAGATTAACTCGAGCCTTCATCTTCCACCAGCTTAATGAACTTTTGAGACAGAGAGAAACCAGTGAGAGAGGAGTTGGCTGAGTTGCCCTATCCCAGTGATGGGGACTGTCCTGCTTGGGCAGGGCTTGCAGTGTTCTCTGTGAAAAAGAGAATTTGTACGATAATGGTCTGGTCTCACCTCACCAGGAGGCTGGAGGGAATCACAAGGGTGTATTTGTGGTGAGCTGTTACAGCTGCTCCTCTGCTGTGAGACACAGTATGGTTAAAAGGCAAAATACTGCATAGCCCGGTACTTGTGGCTACTGCTGTTGTCTTTCCATGTCATTTTGATCCAGGCTTTGATGTGTGGTGTTTGATAGGGGTTAGAAAATGTTTCCTACGGCGCTTCAGGCAAAAGTGTGAGACACAGCAGCGATGGTTACAAGAGCAGGGGTTGCTTGGTGGCAACTTTATTGTTTTCAGATGGTATAGTTTACTCTTCTAAGATTCAAACCTAACTAGGGATGTTATATCGAAAATATCTTCAGAGAACGTGCTGACTGCCTAAAGACACAGGGGTGGTCTAATGAGAAATTTTATAAACAGTAGATAATAAGATAAAAACGCGAAGTGGAAGCAGCTAAAATTCGTAACTTCTCCAATTATCCTCTCTTCACTTCCAAGGCATAATTTATCTGATGGAAAAGTCCCACTGTGTTATGTTTGCCATTTTTAAGCATGGTCCAATACTGGAGTGTTAACTTGTATTGAGGGAAGGGGATTGACCTCAGTGTACCTTGTGCTGTAGCAGCCTGGCCTAAGCAGCATCAGGTCTTGGGTCAGAAGAAAGAGGACTGTGTGTACAATGAGGCCCTGCTGTCCTGGTTGTTTTGTTCAGGGGGAAACAAAAAGCACTTTCCAGAAGTCTGGTGAAAATAAATAATAAAAAGGGGTACTGGGATCGAGAAAAATAATCTGCCCTGACACTTTATCTAGGGAGACTTGAAATACTGCAAGAATCTGAAATCCACTGTGGGATATGAGTCTGAAATGACAGCGATGTGCAGGAGTTGTTCTGAGAACTGGAGGAAGACACAGAGTTAAAAATAAAACAAAGCAAGGGAAGATGCTGCAGTAACTTAGCCCACTCTGTATTGCTGTTCTATAGGTGTGGGGGAGATGGCAGGCAGCAGCTGGCTCCTTCAGAAAGCCTATTTTTATTAAGTCTTGCAAGTATTCAGAGAAAAAGACAACAATTTCCAAAAGCTAAACCTGTCAATATTAGGTGTAAAACCTCTTCTGGTGGTGGGGCTTTGTGTTTTCCCTCCTTCTGTTCCCTTGCACTTCCTGCCCCAGCAGGAAAGAACCCAAGTGGCTCCTCTTCCTCCACCATCATTTCTCTGGAGTCCTCTTTAAGTTCTCAGCGTACACAACAGCACAAGAAGCTGAGTCTCCCCTTCTCCTGGGAGAGACCAATTAGAGATTCTGCCTCTGAATGAATTCTTAATTGCAGGTTTCAACCCAGTATGGAGGGGACTGCTGTTGTTATTTATTTTCCCAGGGAGGGGAAAAGCACCAGTACTGTCTTCTGTCCCTGCTTGAAGGGCTCTGAAGCTCTTAGCTGTACAAATCCCACACCAGCTGTAGGAGGGTGATACAAAGCAGGGGAAAAAAAAAAAAAAAGGGAAAAGTGACTTCGTGCTCCCTGTGTACCCACAACAGGTTTGTGTAAAGGTCTGCTGGGAACAGAGTTTAAATGAGCTTCCAGGAAAACTCACTGGCAGCTGCTAACTGGTGTTGGAGCAGGATTCCTGTTTAGTTTACTTTCTGGGGAAAATCCATCATGACAGCACCTATTTTCATGACCTCTATTTTTGGTAGTTTTCTCTTTGCTTGTGCTTGTCTCTGAAGGGCTCTCAGTCTGGAGGTGTCTGTGTGTTCCCTGTGGTTCAGTGGAGCAGATCACATGGATTACTTCACTTACAGAGTCCTTGGAAGCAGCATGGTTTGAACAAGCCTAGTGCTTTGTTCCCTCCTAGGGTAAGAGAAGCCCTTTAATCCTTCAGAAGATGTTCCAAAGCAGAGTGTTAAGGAGGGATGCTATAGGAACAGAGTGGGAAAAAGATGCACAGGAAGGGAATAATCTCCCTCTTGAGAGAGGGATGTGATGTTGGTTGCTTTGTCTTTTTTCTCTGCCAACGTGTCTTACCCCGATTCTTTTCAATGCCTAAAGTGAGGACAGTTCACTTTAGAATCTGACCTCTCCCATGAGCCAAGGCTGGTAAGGAATGTCTGGTGTGTGAATGCCTTCCCTCTGTTACCTCCTGATAATTTCATCAATTGCTGAATGGACACCAATGAGCTGGGACAGTTTGAGGTGTTGTTATGGGTGAAAGATCTCAGTCCTGTTACCAACCTACTTCAACAACTGCCTCCTTTACAGAGCACCCCCATGTCATGGCTGTATAGAATATTAGTGTCCTACTGAAAAGAAGAATGAAGATGCTGGGGGTAGTTTCTGTGCTGCACAGATGGCATCAGCTGGCATTGGAGGTGTGGGCTGTATTGTGTCCTCTGGGAAAAGGAACTTGGTGAATTATTCCTGGTCTGTGTCAGCAGAGATGTTGGAAGCCCCTGTGCCGTGCAGGGTGCCAGGGCTGTATTTTTGCTTACACAGTTTAGCTGAACTGGCCCAGTCTCCTTTGGCTGAACCAGATCTTGGCCTTTGGGCCGCATCATCAGGCAGGTCCGAAACCCGTGCTGACAACCAGCAGAGTGCTGGTACCGATGTTTGACAGCTGTCTCAGAGGACAAGACTGATTAAACTGCAGCTTTATCTGGACCTGAGGCAACCACTGTCCCTGGGCATGGTGGGCCATGGAGGTTTAAACCTCCAGATTGGCTGGACCTGTTCTTGGGTCCAGTTTGGCAGAGGACCTCAAAGTGTTGGTATATGGGTGTGAAGGTAACTGCTGTCTCCTGAAGTTGTCCGAGAGTCTGACTCTCCTACAGGAAGCAGAGTGCCAGAGGCTGCTCTCATAAGAAATTCCACATGTGGGCTGCAATTGCCTTACCAAAAACCACCTCATCCTGCTCCAGGTGGGGTTTATGGTGAAACTCAGCAATGCCCTTTGCTGCTCACCTGGGCACAGGTAAATGATGTGTGGCAAGTGAAAACATCAAGCTCTCTTTTACCTTCTTAATAGAGGTATTTGCCCTGTAAAACAGGCTAGGATTGGATATAGCGATTTTTTTCCTTCCCCTGTACCTTTACTCATCTCCTCCCATGTGTTGGAGCAGCTGTCCTGTAGGGTGGTGATAAAGTGTGCAGGTAAATATTGATTATCTCTTTGTAGTAATTCAGCAAAGAGGCATTTCTTTAGTTTTCACCTGCACTGCATCCTTTCTCCCACATGAATTAGTTCCTGAGGAATATCCTTAGGAGAGAAGTCCTTACATTTTTTTTTAATGGAACAGACCTTTAAAATAGGCACAGAATTCCTGACAAACGATCCCCAGAGTCCTATAACCATTTTGCTGTCTTCATTAGTGCCTAAACAACAGGGGATGTCATGTGGAGGAAGGAAAGGAGGTGGGAGGCAGCTGATGAGAGGAGCAATGTACCCTGCTAACAAAACCTGCCTGATTTCAGGACCTCTGCGTTTCACTTCAACTGCCTCATTCTGAGCAACCATGTTAAGGGGGAAGAAAAACATTTAAAGCTTCACTAACCAGAGCCCCGTGGAAAAACAAGATAAATATCAGCAGAGCTGGTGCTGCTCTGGCTGGGAAACCCACACAGCGCTGGGATCAAGGCATCCCTGCCCTGTGGCAGCATCTGTCACAGCCCTGGCTTGGCATACTCTTTCCTTTGCTCCAGAGCTGTGGGCAGCACTAGGCACTTGATTAATCCTTTTTTCCTAGTGCTGAGGAAAGAATATGTGCAGCTGGAGAGGGAGGAAGAGCTTGCCTTAGACACCAGGTACAGGGATGTGCCCCATAGGATTGCTACCCGTCCTTAGGGCTTTTCTGACTCTTTCCCGAGTGCAGAACTTTCTCAGGAAGGAGCTCATCCTGTGAGACATCAAGGGGCCACCAAGGCACTGACCTGTGAGTGTGTTTTGAGGCCAGCAGTGCAGCAGAGTTCACTGCAGCCTCAGCCCTCCTCCTCCACCCTGTCAAATCCGAGGCTGCTTTTCCAGAGCGCTGCCCTTCTGGCTACAGTGGATCTCTAGTGCTTGACATAACCCAAGTCTATCATCTGAGGATGTAGCGATTAAATAACAGCCTGAACTTCTGCAAAACAACCGTGGTAGTCCCTCAGGCTGCTGATGCTGCTTATTCCTCCCCCAGAGCCCAAGGGAGCGGAGGCAATGACTACATGAAGGATTCTGAGGACAGCAGTATAGAGGCAGCTCGTAAGTGGTCAACAGGCTTCAGTTTGGTTGGGAACTGGCCTGGTCCTGCATCAAATGCCAGTGTAGGGGAGATGTGTTTTCTCCTGACCTTTCCTAGTTTGCAAAGTTCATTCATCTAGTGAAGGAACTGGACATGAGGAGAAGAGCAGGGATTTCTTTCTGACTCAAAACCAACCAAAATAGGGTTATATGAAAATCCCCAAACAGGGATTACAGCTTTAACCTCGGACTCTGGCCATTCCCCAGGGCAGTGGTTCTTTCTCATAGGATTTCTCTATCAGTCAGTTCTCTGCTGTTTTCAGGAAGACATCCTCTGCCTGGTGCCTGGGATGGAAGTTGTACTCTGCTCTCTGCAGACCATTTCCCTGGGGTGGAGTTCTGGCTCCCCTGCTTCCCCAAGGATAGCCTTTGCCTGCTGCTTGCTTTCCCCCCTGAATGCCTGCCTGGTTCTAAGGGAAAAAGCTGGTTTATGCTCCACTCTTGTCAAAGCCCTGGTGAGGGCTGTCGGAGTCCTTCCCAAACCAGGCAGTGAGTGCTGTTTACACTGGGTATGTTTTGGGGTTTTCAGGAGGAGAAACACTCCTCTGTAACCTCCAGCAGAGCACAGGCTGTATGTTGAGGTAATCAGCATCCTTGATCTTCTCCTCTGAGACCCAGTAGTTAGCTTATTTGCACTCAGTCGTGGCAAAAAAAATACAAAGAAAACAAATATGAAAGATTATTTAATGAACTCTGGAAATGAATAATGAATACATCATTTTTAAGTGGTTCTTCAGTCTGCTCCAGAGTGCTACCCTGAGATATGAGAGCATGAATCTTGGCTAATATGAAAGAGGGCAGTCATTTGGTTTCTGAATGAACACATCACAGGATGAATGGAAGAGCTAATTGTCTCTTGAAGCAAACTTTTCAGACATCTGTGAGTCCAAGAAGGAAACTTGGCAGTGCGCTGAACCTTAATTTTTAAACAGGGTGAAAGATGGGCTTGACTTACCGTTGCTTTGAGTTGGTGGGGTGCTGCTGCCTTCAATGGAGAATTTGGAGCCCTCACAAATCACTTCAGTGGCTACTTTTTGGAACTGCAGTGAGAAATGAAAGACTAAGCAAGGTTTTGCAGTGAGATTACGGTTTTCTGGAAGACCCCTTGGTGACAGAAAAGTAGAATATATGACTGACTTATTACATGTCTTGTATTGAACACATTATCTTTGCCATGGTGACCTGGTTTAGTCTTTATCTAAAAACCAAGAAAGCTGTTTGGGACCTTCATCAGTTTGGAGACTGGCTCACATTTCATATAAGTTATACAGCATTTCTTCCTAGCCCAAAAAGATTCTTACAGATTGGTCTCCAATTATTGCTTGCAACTCAAAAGGGTTTTAGGACAGCTCTACGTTTTGGTCCGTGCTGTCCCTTGGAGTCCTCAGTGGGCAGACTCATGATAGTCAAAGCACTTTATGGATAGATGACTCAAGAAGTGTTTCCTTTTAGAGTGTCGTTAAAGTAACTTGCCTTGAATGAATCTGAAGAATTCTATAAAAATGTGAACGTGTAGATAAGCATGGTGTGAGTGTGAAAATGTCTGGATAAAGAAAGCCAATTTAAAAATTAACAATACGGGAAAATGAAGTTCTGAATTCACGTAGCAAAGGTGCAGAGTTTTCAGGTGACTGAAAAAGACGCAGCCAGCAGCTCAGCTTCATCAAGGGAGCCGTTTATTTTAACGGCACCTCTGTAATCTGTGACTTGCAGACTTGTCAGGGGACTGAAGTGAAGGTGCTGATGGTTGGTGGAGGTCTAGGAGTGGTGTTGAGCATCACAGAGCACTGCCTGTGTGAGTCTGCACAGCCCTTTCTGCTCTGCCCTCGTGGTTCTGGGCCTTAACCCCGTGATGTGATAGCTGTGACCCTGGAGCTTTGACATGTTTCCCTGTAGGAAAAAAAAATTCCCTACTGAGGCTGCTTTTCATTTCCACTTTCTGAAGCAGGTGTTGGTGAGATGGTGTGGAAGCAGGCACCTCTTGTAGGGTGCTCTGCCAAGCTTCCTGGGAGCCAGGTGTTGGTGGCAGGGGAGTTTAAATTAAGCTTTACTGAGCTCGTGTGATGTGAAGGAAGTTTAACTTTCACTTGCTTTCACACTTGAGAGCTTATTACAAAGCAGTAAACTTTTTGGTGTGGCACATGGTGTGTCTGACACATAGATGTGGCCCATAAACTTTTGCATCAAGGTTTGTATCTTGTTTCAAGGTCAGGTCTGTTTGCCTTAAATCATTCTGATTGCTCTTAAAATTCTTTTCCCCTAGCCTAAAAAATTGAGGGTTAAATTTGTGTGTTGTTACATGTAAAGGCAGAAATTTAATTTTTAAAACATGTCAGACATCTATTTGAATTGGGAGCTCTTGGGTCCCTAAATATCTTGCAAAATCTGGAGCTGTGCAACAGATGGAGAATCAGCATTTCGAGAGTAATTTCACAAAGGAAGCGGAGCATCTTCAGTGAAATTATTTCCTTTAGCAAATAGTTGCACAGCATGAAGAAAGAAAGCAGAGCCAGCATCTTGCTCGGGGAAATCATGCTTATTCTCCCTTTCCTCATCCTTCTTTTCTAGTGGTTTGTTTTTGGTGTGGATGCAGCCAGGCCACACCGCGGCACAGTGCACAGGGTACCCAGCTGGTATCTGCTGGTCTCTTGTTGGCACCGTGTGGCAGCTCAGAGTGGACACTTTGTGTCCCACGAAAGGCTGAGCCCTTCTTGTGTCCTTAAGTGATTTCAATGTCGATACAAAGGTCACAGCTGCACTGAGCAAGAATCAGTGGCCTGCGGAATTAGTCCAAGAGAATGTCAGAGGCTCTTAAAGGAAGGCTGATAATGTGGTGTGTCAGGCTTATGTAAGTGGATGTTGAGCCACGCTGTGTGTACCTCAGGTTATGTGCAAATTCAGGGCTGCAGCTGGGGTCAGCATCCTGGGAAACGGATGGGAAAATCCCATCAGCTACCAGTGTCAGAGTAGCAAAGACTGTCAATGTACCTGAATAGGGAAAATCCAATCTCTGATCACCTTAGACAGCAATGACACTGCGGAGTTTGTGTAATCAGCAACTGGTGACAGTCCAGAACAGACCTCCACAGTTTCCTTATCCTGGGTGCTGGGGGCATGTACAGTGTGCAAATCAGTTTTGCAGTGTCTGGGAGGGAAAGGCAACTTTCTACACAGGTGGAGCTTCATCGGTTTTCCAAAAACCAGCTTCTGCTTAGAGATCAAACAACTGCCATATGGTGTTGTTTTTTCCTATAGCACAAACATATTTAGCTCAGCCAGGGGAAGTCTGGGGAACTGATCCTCGGTGGCCATGTAGGATATGGCTAAAATTGGAGTAAAACACTACCCAAGCACGGCCTTGGAGAAAGGAGGCTGAATGGCAAGTGCAGGAGAGAGAGAGATGCGGTGAGTCACTTAGGAGAGGAGCTACTGCTCCATTTAACCTCGGTTTTATTTTATGAGAGCCTGGCAGCTGCAAAGATACAGGTGTAAAAAAAAATAAAATTTGTAAACTCTATATAACTAGACTACTTCATCAAGCTCTAAATCAACATTATTTCAGTTAAAACTCCCAAATAATTGCATGCTACTGCTCTGATTCTCGGCTATAAGACCAAATCTCATTAGGAGCTGCAATAACAGCATATCTAAGAGCAAAATTTGGCTCAGAATGCTTTCATTTTCACAACACCCACTTTTCATTTGAGTGTTCAAAGTTGCTGCAAAACATTTCGGAAAATTAGCTATTAGCTCCACACTGTAGTAATTTTTCCAGTGACAACCATTGCATAGTGCATCGACGCTGTAATAAACTTTTGGGAGTACCTTAAATTTGTCTTGTTATTGTCTATCAAGTGTTGTTAGTGCTAATCTTGTTCCAGTGCTGAGTCAGTTGATGAGCATAATTTTGTGATGTAGGCAGCCCTAATTCGTGATGATCTGGGGTTTCACAGAATATCTAGAACCTTCCTCAAAAGCCATTTTGCAAGTGACTAAGAGAGGCATGAAAGATCTTTGAGCTTAAGCTTGTGCTATAAATGCAAAGCAGCATTTTATTATTTGGGCATTTCAAATTCTGCTTTTATCAATACTTCATTAATAAAGTGATCCCTGCAGGAACCATTTGTTACTCTGTGCTCCTGTGCAGCTTACTGTGTCACATTAGGAAAGGAGGAAAAAAAAGCAAAGCTTATAGCATTCAAGGCAGCCTGAATTATTTTTTTTTCCCCTTAGTCTCCCTTCCCCCTTCCAGGCTTTCTGCTCCAGTGGCTTGTATTGTAGTCATACTATGCTTCAAGTGACTTGAGAGCATCCCTAATGCTGCATCCCTGGCACTGTAAGCAAATAAACTATTTTTGTGCAGCAATCTGTAAGCTGCACCTCAAGAAGCATTTCCTTGTCTGCTGACAGACACTGAGGAAAGCTCAGTGAGGATCGAGCAAAGAGAGCACTGGCAGAATGAGCAAACTTGTCTCCCTTGATGCAGTAAACCCAAAGCAACTGGAGGAGAGGGGTCTAACACCACCGAGTTTTCCCTCTCTGGCCATCGACGCTTCGGGAGGGAGTGGTTCTGCTGCTGTATTGAACCACCACTGTCCACGTTTCATATGCAGTGTGAGAACCACTGAGGGACTCCAGGAGGAATAGGGAGAGGCAGTGGCCTTGCAGGATGGCTGGTGGCTGTGGCAGACACATGCCCACCCAACTTCTGCAGTGCATGAAGTGTTAGGGGCTAGACACCTTGAGAAACAACCTGGTTGATGTCAGGCGTGCTACCCAAAGTTCACCTGGGTTTATGTGAGTCCTGTTCTAAATTTGATCATTTCAGAAGTTAGGAGAAAATCCCGCCTTAACACGCTCAAGTTCTGATCTGAAGAGTAAGCTGCTGCTTCTCTCTGCCCCTTCTATCATCTGAAGTGATGACTATGAGGTGTGTGGAGATTTTCACAGCTGCTGAGGTCTGGCAGGGTCAGACTCATCCCCCCCGGCCTGACTGGCACCAAGGTTAACTGCAGAGAGGATTTGGGACACCTGCAAGATGCAACCGATGGCAGGGTGAGATTTCACATCGAGCTGGATTGGTTTGTCCTTAGATCTGTCCCTCCAAGGCAAAATCCTCTCTTTCTTGGAAAACCACAGCTCCTTCTGCCCTGAAGTCACATCTGGCATCCAGGAAAGCTGCTTTTGCCTTTTCTTTCGTTTCCAAGCAGTTTCCTGCAACTCTCTTGGGATTTACAGCAGGGTTTGCTCAAGCCTTATGTTCTTTCCCTCCCCCTCCAGTATTTTACAGGAGTCCTTTTTTTGTTTGTTTGTTTGTTTTTTCCCCTCTGCCTTTTGCTAAAGAGCAAATGGGCTTCCCTTGCACCGTTGGAGCTGCAGTTTGCTGTGCTCTTTGTACGAGATGCTTTCAGAGGCTGGAGGATTGGATCAGACTCCTTGATGACTCTCCCCATACACCACTTTCAAGGCTTTAAGGCTCACCTGCTTTTTAGCAAATCAGAGATGACACTGGCTTGCTTCAGTGCTGATGGATGCTTTTCCCCTACTTCTTGGGCTTTGTGGATGGGCTGTTGGCAAACATTCCTGACTGCAGCTGCTAAAGCCTTAATCTCTCTGCATGGAGATAAAGAAGTTGCCTTTGGTGAGTGCCTGAGGTCTCTTGCTGCAGTGCCAAAAGCTTTGGTTCATCCCAGGAACGGGGCAAAGTCTGCAGAAAGCCAGTTCACTGGACTGATGTTAGAGCTGGGACCTGTGGGGGATTGATATCTG
>NW_020955321.1:389766-392502 GCF_003031625.1 Empidonax traillii | reverse complement strand
CAGCTGCTAAAGCCTTAATCTCTCTGCATGGAGATAAAGAAGTTGCCTTTGGTGAGTGCCTGAGGTCTCTTGCTGCAGTGCCAAAAGCTTTGGTTCATCCCAGGAACGGGGCAAAGTCTGCAGAAAGCCAGTTCACTGGACTGATGTTAGAGCTGGGACCTGTGGGGGATTGATATCTGCAGCATCTTGCTGTGTAGTGCGTGAGTTGTAAGCGGGTCTGGTGTCCCAGTTAAGCTCCAGTTCATATGTGAGAGTGGCTTAGGCTGAGATCTTTTCAAAAGTTTTGTTACACTGCTGGCTGCAGGTTCTCGGGACTGGTTTGAACTGCAGCCTAGGGAGGAGCAGAGAGGTGGAGGAGAGTCACTCCCCCTCCCAGAATGGTCTGGCCTGGGGTGGAATTAACCTCTTTGTTCAGTGCAGAGGAAAGAAATATTCAAAGCGTGCCAGCCTTGACCTACATTTGATCCTTGTGATGTGCGAGTTCTGCTTCTTGCACTTTTTCTCGTGGTGACCTTTTGTTCCTAGGAGGTAAGAACTGCTTTGAGGCATTGCTGTGTGCTTTGTGCAGGAAAACTTTCCTTCCAAGAGGAAAGGATAATTTGAGGGTTGTTATTTCCGTTACAGGAAATCCCAAAGTCGCATTAAAAAAAAAAGGAAACTTGTTCTTGTGAAGTCTTCAAATATCATGAGATGAAATCTCTCTTTAGATTCTGACATTATGGATGGGATGATTGCCACTGATCTCTCATATGTGCCATGTGCTTCGGAATAGGATGTTTTGCCAAAGTCTCACCAACCAAATCTCGGTGAGTGAGGGAAAGAAACGTGGTCTGCTTAAGTGCTGGCAGGGGGAAGGCAGGGCCAGGGTGCTGGTGTTTGAAATGTCAAATCACGTGGCTGAGAAATGTATGGATATTTTCTTCCAGTGTTTTGATCACTGCATGTGAGGGAGCAGAGAGCAGAAATTGGTTATTCAGAGGACAAGAGGAGATTCAGAGGAGCATATGGTAGTCCAAGGCAGAGCTGTGCCAATGCTTTTTTTTATCTGCTCCCTTCTGTCTGTTTTCTGGAGGAATGAAGGCATGGGTGAGGAAGGACGTGAGAAAAGCTGTTTGGGGCTGAGCAAGACTTTTGACCTTGGAAAAAAGTATCTGCATTTACCAACTTTGGGAGTGAGGTTAGAAGTAATTGGGAGAGCCTCTCACAAGCCCTAAGTGATGGAATGGCACACGTGCACCTTCCCCACCCTTTCCTTAGCTGCCACTACCCCCCAAGCTGCTTTAAGCCTTTAGTTGATGGAAATAAGGGTCTGAAAAGATCCTTCTTAAAGGGTGCATCATGATGTTTTCAGATGTAACTCGTCACAGCTGATGCACTGCGGAGGGAGGCGAAAAAACTACGTGCAAAACCCAAAACGTCTGCAGGCAGCAACATCTTCACGAGGTTCCATCTTATAGTAGGAGCTGGCCACAAAACTGAACTGACCTATTTTACCTTGCTGGCTCCCAACACAGGCAAAATACTATCCAGTCACAAATTACTTCCACGAGGGCACTCAGTGTCTTCTGACTGGGTTTTGTCAGCCAGCACCTTTTCCCTTCTGCTCTGCGGCCCACCCAGGTGAACTCGTCTGAGCAGCAGTAAATACCTGGGGGCAGAGAGCAGCCCGACCTTATCAATGCATCTGCCCCTTTCATTTGAAGGATGCCAAGGTTACAGAGTCAAAGGTAGGAGATGGCAAACAGTGTTTGCTGGAGCAGAACATCAGCTCCTGCCACGCTGCCCTTCCTGCACAGTGAAGTAAAGCTGGGAGCGTGACAGGAGTGCAACTGGTCAGCTCGAGGTTTTGTTATGTTAAGAGGGCTGAGTTCAGGTTATCTGTGCAGCTTTGCTTCTGAGAGCTTAACTGTTACGTTTCCATGTCTTCAGAGTGCTGCTTTAAAACCAAAATTTTAAAAAAAAAAATATAGGAAAGAACTAGAAATCCATCTGTCCCATTGTGTGGTATTGTATTTAACAGCCAGGATGGCAGGGAGTGAGACCTTCTGATTAGCTTTACTTGCTTTCTGGACTAGCAGAGCAGTGAACTGTTGAATACCTGGGCCAGGTACATGAGAGCGGAGGGTCTTTAAGGGTGAGTTTTGTGGCTACAGGACTGTTTTTGCCAGCCTGTTTACACTCCAGGATCTAATGTGATCCTGCAGGTTATGGGGTCCTTCATATCTGATCCCTATGAGGTCAACTGTGTTCCTGTCTGTTCCAGGAATGTTTTTTTACCCCCTCTTCCTTTCTTTTCTTTTCTTGCTGATTGTTCCATCCCAGGCTTTCAGTTCTGCTGATCCCACCAAGATGGCTCTGGAAAGGTTCCCTTCGCTTATGTTGAAGCTCCTGTTTAGTTTCTTTTCTCTCTGTAATACTTCATGCCGGGTAAAGATCCAGCTCTGCTTGGATCCTGCACAGTACCCTTCCTGTGCCCAACTCCTGCTGGATCATGAGCAGTCAGCACAACTTATCTGGAATATAACCTGTCAGAGCAGATTCTTCTCCTTCATCGTGGAAAGGGCTGAATCCAACATGGACGGTGCTGCCACTGAACTTTGCATTATAAACTCTCCCAAGCAGGGATTTGCACTTGCAAAGCCTCTTCTTTTCTCCCTCTCTAGTGGCCACCGCACCAGCAAAGATTTTTGAACTTGTATCATCAAAACGGTTTTCAGAGTAGTTGGACTTGCTACC